>NC_135813.1:62021144-62163121 GCF_964213995.1 Mustelus asterias | reverse complement strand
TGTGGAGTTGGCACGTTCTCCCTGTGTCTGTGTGGGTTTCCTCCGGGTGCTCCGGTTTCCTCCCACACTCCAAAAACGTGCAGGTTATGTTGATTGGTCGTGATAAATTGGCCTTTAGTGTCAGGTGGATTATCAGGGTAAATATGTGGGGTTACGGGGATAGGGCCTGGGTGCGATTGTTGTCGGTGCAGACTCGATGGGCTGAATAGCCCCTTTCTGCATGATAGGGATCCTAAGGTTCCAAGACTTCCTGGTATCGGTATTGCAGTGGGAGTGACTGATAATGTCTGCAGTACTTAAAGGGGTTTAATGCACAATGAACCGCCTTTACAACACTCTACATCAGGCAAACTCAGAAGGACCTTAATGCTTAGGGACCAATTCCAAATTGGGTTAATTGTTTTGAGAGTTCGGCAAGTATAGAGAGGGAAAGTAATTTGCTACACGGATGCGACTGCATTAAAAACCATGGCTGTTTCCTCTCTTGGGAAAGGGTGGGGTGAGCAGTTTGATGCCTGGAATTTGTGGTGAATTAGCCATTTCATCCTTCCCATTGTAGGCATGCAAAATCATTAAATTCGAAACACCAACGAGACCGTCCCACCTTCCCTGTACAATCAGGGGACATCACAATTCAGATACTCTACTCACCAGCAGCCTTGTATCCTGTTGAGAGAGGCAGGGCTAACAAGCAGATTAAAATTCCCAGAGCTAATTTGGAAAGGAAAAATATCCACAAATTTCTTTCCCAACACTCCTCGTCACTCTGCACAAAGCAGAGACGGTACGCTTCCCACAGTAAGGAAGAGTGACGGTGGAAAATCCCTCAGAGCCATTTGCCTCTCTCTCCTAGCCAGAGGAATGCATTCTCACAGGTGAAAATAAAAGTGAAGTATTAAAAAAAATTGACGTCTGTTTGACTTGTCACAATTGAAGTTGAAAAATATTGTCCAGTCGACACTCGGACAGGAGACCTTCTGAGAACGGGCCTTAGTGATGGATGCGGAGGATATCTCCTTAAAGGGAGTCTGCCTTATCTCGCTGACAGCCGTAACCGACTCCAGCAGCATGGAGAGGGCTCAGGATGAAGAATAATTGAAATATTTTGGTTCTGTGCTTTTTAGCTTGTCAATTGGCTTCTTGTTGTAAGGAAATGACCGAAGACTGGTCCAAACATCGGTGGCTAGATACAGTTTGCAGCAGTGGTCAAACCTCTTTCTCTTCTCATTCTCATACAATAGCCCAGCCAGTTGAGACTGAACAAAGAACAAAGAACAATACAGCACAGGAACAGGCCCTTCGGCCCTCCAAGCCCGCGCCGCTCCCTGGTCCAAACTAGACCATTCTTTTGTATCCCTCCATTCCCACTCCGTTCATATGGCTGTCTAGATAAGTCTTAAACGTTCCCAGTGTGTCCGCCTCCACCACCTTGCCTGGCAGCGCATTCCAGGCCCCCACCACCCTCTGTGTAAAATATGTCCGTCTGATATCTGTGTTAAACCTCCCCCCCTTCACCTTGAACCTATAGCCCGTTTTAAACAGTAGGGTCACCTGCGTAGCGCAGTATTAGATTTAAAATGGGTGAATGCTCACCATAATTAAACTGGATGCGTGCACATTACTGAAGGCCCCTGTTCATATCACAATCTACAGCGTAGGCAGCAACTCCAAGTGTGTCCACCAACCACACAAACACATACACACACACGCACACACCCCACACACACAAACACACACACACAACACACACAAAAAAACCACACACACACACACATGCAAACATGCAAACACACACACACAACACATACACACACAAAAAAAACCACACACACATGCACACAACAGACACATGCACACAACACACACAAACACACACGCACACACAACACACATGCACACAACACACACACAAAACCACACACACAACACACACACTCTCACACACACACACAAAAAACCACACACACAAACAACCACACACATACACACACAAAACCACACACACATACCACACAAACACACATTCCACACACACACACACGCACACACATCCGTGCACGCACACACACACACACACACACACACATACACAGCAGCTCAGTAATGACACTTACTCAACATCCCTCTTCTTGATTGTCCTTCCAGACGCCATAACCTCTGCGACTTTGGACACAATGGGGTCATAGTTCATGCTCGACACAGCAATTACCTCATCGCTCCTGGAGAACATGATCACAAATTAAGATGCGGCTCAGTTGACAATAAACGTGTTATTTTTGTGGGATCTTGGGGTGCATTGGTTAGAGGAAAGATCAAAAACACTACTAAAGAGGAAAGAAGAGCCACCACCAGTTATCTAAGCATGGAGCTCCATCTACATCGATTAACTTCAGAGGAGAGAAAAGGTGAAAGCAGCCAAGTTAATTTTGAAATACAGCCAGCTGGAAGTCAACTCATTAAGTCTGGTCTATGGTTAATTTCAAACAATGCAAGTCTGACCTGACACCAGCATCTGATTTCCAGGGTTTGTTACTCAAATAATCAAGAAGGTTGTTTCCCAAGATGTCCTTTAATACGCTCCGTAAACATGTATCTGACATTTATTAATCATACTAAAGACGTATCGCTACTGCCCCTGATCTGTATTCTTACCCTGACCTTTGTTGTGGTCAGTTGGGTGCACAGTCAGATCCAAATGTGCCGAGGGCTATTGGTTTGGAAATTAACAGGATAGAGTCCTGAAACATCTGGGCTGGAGTTTTACCGGCCTGCCCGCCACGGGAATCAGAGCGGCTGAGGGCAGACCATGGGAAGGTCCGTTGACCTCGGGTGGGATTTTATGGTTTCGGGACGAACAAGGCCATAAAATCCCTGTCATGGAGTCACTGCCACTGGGAATCAGCTCAGGTTCCCAGCTCAGAGACGCAGGAATGTTTTGGAATTTCACCTTCCAGAGGTGGAGGGAGACAGCACCCAGCAGAATTAGTTTTGTCAAATGCCGCAACAGTCCTGGTGTCACAGGTTTGTAGATGTGGTGGGCACGCATTGATTAGGGGGGGTCAGTCGAAATAACAAGTTTATTAATTAGTGTCATAAGTAGGCTTAAATTAACACTGCAATGAAGTTACTGTGAAAATCCCCTAGTCGCCACACTCCGGCGCCTGTTCGGGTACACTGAGGGACATTTAGCATGGCCAATACACCTAACCAGCACGTCTTTCAGACTGTGGGAGGAAACTGGAGCACCCGGAGGAAACCCACGCAAAGAGAACACGAAGACTCTGCACAGACAGTGACCCAAGTCGGGGAATCGAACCCGGGTCCCTCGCACTGTGAGGCAGCAGTGCTAACCACTGTGCCACCGTGCTGCCCAATAATAGTTGCTCCCATTCGTCACAGGTTGATTGGCCATGTTAAAGTACCCCTCAGTGTCAGGGGGACTAGCAGGGTAAATACTTGGGGATACAGGGATAGGGCCTGGGTGGGGTTGTTGTTGGTGCAGACTCGATAGGCTGAATGGTCCCCTGCTGCTCTGTCGGGATTCTATTGGTTCTTCACAACAGTTTGGACAAAGGAGGTTTGTAATTTTCATCTCCAATGTCTGAATGTTAACTGGTTGTTCCCTGGCCACCGTTTTAGAATCCAACAGGGAATCAATAGCAAGAAAATAATCGATTTCAGTTTGAAAAACTGAAGTCAATTGGTTTGTATGAGGTGAGGGTGTCGAGTGACAGGAAGCGAAGGCAGAGCCGAGGCTGAGATTAGTCTCCATCTAATTGAATCACAGAGCAAGCTGACGGTTTGCTGCTGTCTCTGATCTTCCTATAATCCCATAAATGGTGCAGATCCACATCACCAGTTCTACAGCTGGCGAGAGACTTCTCTGGAAAGTGAAATCAGTTCAAGTGGAAAGTGAGCACAACTCTAGAAGAAACTGGAGCAGGAGTAGCCCCAAGGCCTGTCCAGCCATTCAATCCCATCATGGCTGGTCTTGGGGTTCAACTTCACTTAAAATATGTGGGCTGATCTGATCCCGCCTGCTTCCCGCTGGGTTAAATTGATCCTCTGTGACTATATTCAGACACGGGGGCTGGAATTTTACTGGCACGCTCGCCCGAGGCTTGTAAGATCGTGCCCGAGGCCAACGGAGAATATCGTTCTGTGAGCCTCGCCCGCTCCGATTTTAGGGAGGGCGTGCTGGTAAAATCAGGATCGGAGCATCTAAACGGAGCTGGAAGGCCTATTGGCTTTTTCTCACTCTGGTGAGGCATGTTAACAAACAATACATCGGCTGGAATGTGTTATGTCCAGGATACAGAGGACTGCCAGATCTGATGTGAAAGCTGAGCTGTTGACTCCAGAGTATCAGCTATTGTGAAGCAGTGAGTCTTTTCTCTCGGGAAGCAGTGATGGAGACAATCAAGGATTCGGGGGTCCATTCAGATTTCCTCACTGATTTTTTAATTCCAAGACAAAGCTGTTTAATCTCCTCACTGCCGGTTTACTGGGCCATACACTGGAAGCTTAGGGATGCATTAAGTTCCGTTTTAGCGTTTTGTAAGCCAGGGGATCATGGTATGACAAATTGAGTAAACTTCAGAAAGTTCGATACACCAATATCTATACAAATACCCCTGTGCTGCCGTATCTCCAGACATCAAAACCCATACATTAAATCTTTATATCTGTGCATCATTCCCTATATCTGTGCATCATTTGCATCAATACCCAAGTCCTAATATCTCTGTTGTAACGTCAGTGTATCTTTAAGAATTAAAAGAAAAATAATGTTCTCTGCAGTTAAACAGCTTTGGGTTTATTTCGTTGTTGCCAGGCTTTCTGGTTAAAAGTCCTTTTATTGCTGCTTCAATGGTTTAAATGGACTTTTGTTTATTTTTACTCTGGGCCTCAGATACTTTCTGGGATCTTTTCTGACCCTGAATTGTGAGAGGGAAGATTAATTGACAAGTCAAAGTCAGGTGGTTCCTCCCCAGGAAAAAAAATTCTAAGGATCCATTTTTTGGGGTTAGAATCAGAAGCTGCCCTGGCTGCCAAGTGGCAGGCAGTTTCTCTCTCTCTCTCTCTCTCCCAGATATTATAGATTCTGCTGGCTAGCTGGAAGCAGGTCTCTGAACTTCCTGGAGTGAAAATTCTGTTGTTGGTGGGTTGCTAGCTAGTACCTGGAGCCTCTCTGTCTCGCTCTGGTGTTTTGGGAAGCTGTTCTGACTCCAAACTTGTCTGTGTCCGCATCAAGAGAACTGCAGCATCCACCCAAAGGACTAAGTTCCAGCATCACGTGAGCATTCGTATTTTCTGTGCTAAACCTGTGGCAAGGGTTTTGTTTAAGGAAGTTTGTTTGTTTGGAACATTTCATATATTTGTTAAGGTTTATACAATATCATGGGTTTTTTTTCTTGTTTGTAATTGGTAAAAGCTAATTTTCTTTCTATGCATGTTCACTGTATTCTGAAATAAATTTTGTTTGCTAAAAACTCCCTAGCGGGTGATTTGAATCATACCTGAAGTGAAACATCTCACGCTTTGCAAAGCTTATGATCGAGGCAGACTTCATAAAACACTTTGGAGTTTCTAACCTGAATTATAACACTACATCAATACATGTGCTCCGATAGCTCTAAACATGGTGCTACAACTCTCTTTCTCATTTGTTTTATATATACATATATGTAATATATATGTGTGTAAACATACTTCTTTAGTTCTACACACATGTACTACATTTTACGCATAAATTGAGGGACACCTAACCTATCTACCTAATCCCACTTGCCAGCACTTGGTCCATAGCCCTGAACGTTATGACGAGCCAAGTGCTCATCCAGATACTTTTTAAAGGATGTGAGGTATCCCGCCTCGACCACCCTCCCAGGCAGCGCATTCCAAACCGTCACCACCACCTGGGTAAAAACATTTTTCCTCACATCCCCCTTAAACAACCTGCCCCTCACCTTGAACCTGTGTCTTCTTGAGACTGATCCTTCAACTAAGGGGAACAACTGCTCCCTATGCACCTTGTCCATGCCCTTCATAATCTTGTACACCTCAATCGAGTCGCCCCTCAGTCTTCTATGCTCCAACAAAAACAACTCAAGCCTATCTAACCTCTCTTTATAACTTAAATGTTCCATCCCAGGCAGCATCCTGGTGAATCTCCTCTGCAACCCCTCCAGTGCATTCACGTCCTTCCTATAATGTGGCGACCAGAACTGCAGGCAGTACTCTAGCTGTGGCCTTACCAAAGTTCTCTACAACTCCAACATGACTTCCCTGCTTTTGTAATCTATACCCTGATTAATAAAGGCAAGTGTCCCATATGACTTTTTCAGCACCCTACTAACAGGTCCTTCCGCCTTCAGAGATCTGTGGACAAACACATCAAGATCCCTTTGTTCCTCTGAACTTTCCAGTGTTCTGCCGTTGATTGAATACTTTCTTGTCAAATTACTCCTTCCAAAGTGTATTTTAGATTAATTGCTGACTATCTGATATTTGTGGTCCCTAGTTATGGACAGCCCCACAAGTGGAAACACTTTCCCTATTGTCCTTGGTATGGGACACTGCCATCATTTTAAAGATCTCCATCAGTTCACATCACGGCCTTCCCTTTTCCAGTGAAAGAGGTGTAGTCCAGTCCTAATATCCCTGATCTCAGTTCCAACATCATCCATGTAAGTCTTCTCTCCAGTCCTTCTATATCCTTTTCATAATATGGAGACCAGAAACAATTTCATATACTTGTTAAGGTTTATACAATATCATGGTTGTTTTTTTCCTTGTTTGTAATTGGTAAAAGATAATTTTCTTTCTATGCATGTTAACTGTATTCTGAAATAAGCTTTGTTAAAAACTCCCTAGTGGGTGATTTGAATCATACCTGAAGTGAAACATCTCATGCTTTGCAAAGCTTATGATCGAGGCAGACTTCATAAAACACTTCGGAGTTTCTAACCTGAATTATAACACTGTACATCAATACATGTGCTCCGATAGCTCTGAACATGGCGTTATAACTCTCTTTCTCATTTGTTTTATATATACATATATGTAATATATATGTCTGTATACATACTTCTTTAGTTCTGCACACATGTACTACATTTTACACATAAATTGAGGGACACCTAACCTATCTACCTAATCCCACTTGCCAGCATTTGGCCCATAGCCCCATGAATAACTCTATATGTACAGCAACAGAAGGACTTTCTGCTCCCTGCGCCTGAAGCTATTGTATCTCCAGCTGTGCAGAACTGCGGAAGAAAGGAGTGCACACAATCCTGCATTCAAACTGAGGGGACTCAGCTAGGCCCGTGTTTGGCGACTACTCTGCCTTTGCCTCAGTTTCATGCATTTTTTCGACAGTGGCTCAGGGGTAACTCTCTCATCTCTGATTCAGAGAGTCGTGGGTTCAAGTCCCACTCCAGGGCACTGGCCTGTAATCTGGGCTAGCATTCCAGTGCACTACAGAGGGAATGCTGCACGGTCAGAGGTTCCGCCTTTTGGATGAGAACTTAAAATGCAGCTCACCTCCCTCCGCCCTCGCAGGTGAATGGACGAGGTCCCACGATATTTCTAAAAGGAACAATGGAAGTCCTCCTGATGTCCTGGCCAACATTCATCCCTTAACTAACATCACCAGAAACAGTAAGATAAAAGTCAAATTACTGCGGATGCTGGAATCTGAAACAAAAACAGAAAATGCAGGTCTGCCTGCTGAGACTTTTCAGCATTTTCTGTTTCTGTTTCACTCTAATCAGCTTACCTGGCCATTTTCAGATTACTTTTCATGAGATTTTACTGTTAGTACATTGACTGTTGCATTTCCCACCTTTGCAACAGCGACTACGTTTCGACAGTGCTTCATTGGTTGTGTCATGCTTACTGAGGTTGTGAAAGGTGCTATAAATACCAGATCTTCCTTTTAAACAGTAAGAAGTCTCACAACCAGGCTAAAGTCCAACAGGTTTATTTGGAATCACGAGCTTTCGGAGCGCTGCGCCTTTAGCAGGTGAGTCTGTTGGACTTTAACCCGGAGTTGCGAGACTTCTTATTGTTTCCACCCCAGTCCCAACGCTGGCATCTCCACATCATTCTTTTTAAACTGATCTAAAAGAGGACAGTAATATTGTGACCAGAGTTACAGGAATGAACTCAGCATCTTTCCCCTGACACTCAGCTAGCATTTGAATTTCTCTGAAGAACAGATTCCTCACCTTCTTGCATTGGAAGAGAGTGGCCAATAACAAGTAGGGAAGAGGTTAAACTGGGCTATGCCTATGTAAGTAGGAGTGGCTGCCATGATTGGGAGACAGAGAGGGAGAGAGAGAGAGAGAGACAGAGAAAAAAACTGTTGTAGGGATGGTTACACCACCCAGGGAGCCACAACGCTCTGTATTACCTCCAGGTCTGTATGCAGTTGTTCATTCCAGAAGCTTTCCTAGATTGTAAAATAATTTCAGTTTTAACACTGGACACACACATGAGAAAGAAACATTTATTTTTAAGAGTCAAACATGTCAGTATAAAGCACTCGGAGGGTCCATCCCACCTCAGACTGTGAATGATAAAGGACCTCTCACTATAATTTAACAAACAGTATTATCAAGACTCATTTTGCAATTACTTTCCTGCTGTTCTCTTCGGGGTCCAGTGTCCAAGAGATTTCTCTGCGCCATTTCCCACAATTTTCCTGGAATTTCCTGTTCAAACGTACACCAAAAATATAAGGGATTTACACATCCCAAAACAGGAAGTGCACAAAGCCACTTCCGGCAGCCCACCTCCATGACCAACAGTCAGAGTTCATGCTGAGTGGCTGAGGATCTGGAAGCCAGAATAGGGTAGGAAATGGAGTTTTAAAAAAAAAACTTTTCCTGTGATGGGGTAGGTTCCCTCTGTTCCACAAAGCCTCTTCACTGCCACTTCACCTGACGAAGGGGCAGCGCTCCGAAAGCTTGTGATTTCAAATAAACCTGTTGGACTATAACCTGGCCTTGTGTGACCTCTCATCACTGCCACTTAGAGGTTGACTTTCTCCATTTAAAGCAGAGGTGATCATGTTCTAACCAACCTTGAATTTTCCCGTGGCTACAAGAGCAGATGACAGCCTAGGGATACAGTGAGTAACTCACCTCCTGACTCCACAAAGCCTATCCACCGTCTACAAGACTCAAGTCAGGAGTGCGATGGAATTCTCTCCACTTGCCTGGATGGGTGCAGCTCCAACAACGCTCAAGAACCTTGACACCATCCAGGACAAAGAAGCCCGCCTGATTGGCACCACATCCACAAACATTCACTTCCTCCACCACCGATGCAGAGTAGCAGCCATGTGTACCATCTACAAGATGCACTGCAGGAATTCACCAAGGCACCTTAGACAGCACCTTCCAAACCCCCGACCACTACCATCTAGAAGGACAAGGGCAGCAGATACATGGGAACACCATCACCTGCAAGTTCCCTTCCGAGCCACTCACCATCCTGACTTTGAAATATATCGCCTTTCCTTCACTGTTGCTGGGTCAAAATCCTGGAATTCACTCCTAACAGCATTGGGTGTACCTACACCTCAGGGACTGCAGCGATTCAAGGCGGCAGCTCACCACCACTTTCTCAAGGGCAATTAGAGATGGGCAATAAATGCTGTCCTAGCCAGTGACACCCATGTCCCACGAATGAATTGTAACAAATAGACAAGTATAGAAGGCCAGCCTAATGGAAATTTGGAAAGATTTAAAAATGGGTTATTCATGAGGTGCTAAAGTGTCTGAATTGGCCTGATCATTGCTGTTGGCGTATTTGCTAGCTTGCCTCATGCACTCTCCTCCCATCTTCACAAAAACCACCTGGGTTAGGAACAGAAGCGGAAAGTCATCACAGAAACATAGATACTAGAGGCAGGAGGCCAATCGGCCCTTCGAGCCTGCTCCACTATTCCGTTTGATCATGGCTGATCATCGAATTCAATATCCTGATCCCCCCCCTTCCTCCTATATCCCTTGATCCCTTTAGCCCTAAGAGCTAAATCTAATTTCTTCTTGAAATCAGATGTTTTGGCCTCAATGACATTCTGTGATAGTGAATTCCACACATTCACCACCCTCTGGGTGAAGAAATTTCCCCTCACCTCAGTTCTAAAAGGTTTACCCATTATCCTCAAACTATGACCCCTAGTTCTGGACTCCCCCACAATTGGGGACATTCTTTCTGAATCGACCCTGTCTAACTCTGTATCATGTATCATGGTGCAATTTTAATATTCCACTTATCCACCTCCATTCAGAGCCACCCATAGCAGTGGAAGTCCAGCCCCAGCCGAGATTCCCCCCAGGCCCAGAGTGAAAAGATGAGGCTGATCGGCATCTGGGAGGGGGGGAGAGGGCCAGCAGACCGATAATGAGAAGGCAGATCAGGGAGGGAAGGGTTAAAGTCAGCAGTCTGTTCATCGGAGAGAGAGTAGGGCGAGATTCTCCAGCCTCCCAGCCACGTGTTTCCCGCCGGCGGGAGGTGGCACGTTGATTGCTTGTGGCGGGATTCCCTGATCCCGTCACTGTCAATGGGAATTCCCATTGATGTCACCCCACGCTGGTGGGAAACCCGTGGGCGGGGGTGCGCTGCCGACGGGACGGGAGAATCCCGCTGGCGTGAACAGCCAGAGAATTCCAGCCATAATGTGAGCAGCTCAATTACTAATTTTGTTACGGAAATTTCGGACATCTGGTACAAGAGGAAAGGGGGAAGCGCGGATAAGCAGCTGCTTGTTGGGGCAGGAGACATTCGGGTGTCACCAGAAGTGATGTCCTTTGGTTTTGACTCCGCTTTTGCGCTGAGTATAAATAGATGATTTGTTTGGCGCGAGTTCGAACATTCTTGATGACACAATAGCGTCTTGGCAAACGGTGAGGAGGACCATAAAAAAACCTCAGGAAGACGCAGGCAGGCAGTGCAATGTTGGGACAGGGTAGCACGAGCTGCAGTTTAATGTGGATAAGCCTGAGCTAGTACGTCATGGATGGGAAGCAGGGAATGGGGACGTGCACTCGATAGAGGTGATTTATAATGGACAGCTGGCCTCTGAACATCAGCATTCCTCTTACACAAAGACATGATGACCTTTAACAGGAAAGTGTTACAATGTGTGTGGTACTGGCTTCTGGAAATCCCTGACCAGGCTTTGCTTGCTGCTATTGTCTATGGCATATTAGAAAACAAGATGTCCCAGGAGGTTTGTAATTTTTGTTGCATATAATTATTATCAAAAAGATAACAGATTGCGTGAACTTGGAATTTGGATATTGTGATACGTGCACTTTTCCGACATGGCTAAAGTTAACTGTGCAGGAGGGTAAAGGTCAGAGGTCAGGTATTGCCTCTTTACCACCAATAAGAAGTTTCACAACACCAGGTTAAAGTCCAACAGGTTTATTTGGTATCACAAGCTTTTGGAGCACTGCTCCTTCCTCAGGTGAGCGTTCCAAAAGCTCATGATTCCAAATAAACCTGTTGGACTTTAACCTGGTGTTGTGAGACCTCTTACTGTGCGCACCCCAGTCCAAAGCTGGCATCTCCACCTCTTTATCACCAGCCATTGGCGTGTATGGAAGAATTTGCAGGTTGATACTCAACATGTTTGGCCGTGTTATGAACGTACTTTTCTTGATGATCAAGTCCTGGGGTAGGAGACGAATCCTGAGCTTCTGGCTCAGAGGCAGGGATGCTAACCACTGCACCAGAAGCCTTCCTCTCTCCATTCATACAGCTGTGAGAATTCCTGGACACCAGAACCCAAGGAGAAATGGCCGGGAAAGATGAGAATCACCTACTTGGTGTAGAAAGCCACAAACTTCCGCTCGTCCAGGTCCCCCTGGATGATGACATCGTCGAACCCTTCCCCGTGACCTGCAAGAGCCAATAAATGGTAATGACCAAAGGAATTTCTATATCAGAGAAATTAACAGATATGTGGATAAATGACATCGCTCATTATCAAGTTTGTTAATCACTGGTAAATATCTTAATGAGGGCCCCCCTGAAATGCACTACCTCATTCTGTCTCACATGGAATTCAGTAAGAAGTCTCACAACACCAGGTTAAAGTTCAACAGGTTAATTTGAGCTTTCGGAGCGCTGCTCCTTCATCTGCTGAGTGGAGACTGGAGACCCATCTGATGAAGGAGCAGCGCTCCGAAAGCTCAAATAAACCTGTTGGACTTTAACCTGGTGTGTGAGACTGCCCACCCCAGTCCAACGCCGGCATCCCCACATCATCACATTGAATGGTACGTGCCACTTTGCTGCCCATTCTATCAACCCATCTACATCCTCCTGAAATACCTTCACAGCCCTCTTTGCTGAACCCTCTCATTTTACCTGTGACTTGCACATTTTGAGGTTGAGTTTCTCATGCCCAAATCAAACAGAAATGGTCCCAGCACTGATTCCCCAGTCCTTCTCCAATCCCATCGACATTCACTCACTGTTTCTCTGAGTTTGATGTTGATTAATTTCAATACTTGCTCACGGGGACATTTGCAAATGAATTTAACACTAGAGCAGAATGCAGTTGGCACTGGAAATGTGACAGAAAAGCTGAAAATTTTGGGAAGGCTCAGCAGGCCTGTGGAAAGAGATGTTTCATCAGAATTGGGGCAAATTAGAAGTGAAATCGATTTTCAACAAACAAGAGTGGGGAAGTTCGGTAAAAGAACAAAAGGGAAGGTCTGTGAGAGAGTGAAAGGCAGGAGGGATTAAATGCCACAAGGATTCATGGTTTAAGGCCAAAGGGAGACAAGTATGGAAACAAAAGGTGTGTCTGGAGTAGGTGTGAATTGTAGCATCATGAACCGCCCACCGTTCAGGGCCCCAAGCGTTCCTTCCAGATGAAACAGTGTACTTGTACTTATTTAAATTTAGTGTACTATATCTGTCACTCACAATGTCCTCTCCTGTACACTGGGGAAATGAAACACAGATTGGATGACCCCCTTTCAGAACACTTCCATTTAATCTGCAAATGTCCCGGGTTCGATTCCCAGCTTGGGTCACTGTCTGCGCAGAGTCTGCAGCTTCTCTCCGTGTCTGCTCCGGTTTCCTCCGGGTGCTCCGGTTTCCTCCCACAGCCCAAAAGACCATGCTAAATTCTCCATCCACCAAACAGGCGCCGGAGTGTGGCGACTAGGGGATTTTCACTTCACTGGTGACATTCATAAATAAACTTTAACCGTATCCCTGAGCTTCCATCGTCTGTCATTTCAATCATTTACTTTGAACCCAAGCTGAGCTGTCTGACTCGCTCTCCTGCAACATTCCAGTGAAGTTCAATGCAGGCTTGAGGACTTTCCACTTCCCATTGGGCACCTTACAACCTTCCAGACTTCATGTTGAATTAAACAATTTCACTCAGTCACCTCTGTGACATTTTGTTTCCTTTTTTTTTGCTGATTCTAGTTTCTTCCTCTCTGCTGTTTTTAAAGGGTGGCAGTTACCTGCCATTCACACCTCCTCCAGACACATATTTTGTTTCTCTACTTGTCCCTTTACCATTCCCTTTGCCTTGTAACACCAAACTCTTTTGTCACTTAATTTCTCCTGCCTTCCACCCTGCAGCTTCTCTCTGTGTCTGCGTGGGTTTCCACCGGGTGCTCCACCCTGTCACACACCTTCCCTCTTGTTCAGTTTCCCATTCAATTGTTTAAAGCCTGTTACATTTCTAACTTTTCCCAGTTCCAATGAAAGGTTCTCAATCTGAAACATCAGGATATAAATCGACTAGAGACCTGGGCCGAAAGATGGCAGATGGAATTTAACCCGGACAAATGTGAGGTAATGTGATTCAGAAGGTCTACTGCAGAAGAAAAGTATACAGTAAATGGTAGAGCCCATAGAAATATTAGCATACAGAGGGATCTAGGCGCACAGATCCACAGTTCCCTGAAGGTGGCAACTGAGGTGGACAAGGTGGTCAAGAAGGCATATGGCATGCTGGCCTTCATCGGTCGGGGCATTGAGTATAGGAATTGGAAAATCATGTTGCAGCTGGACAAGACGTTGGTTCGGCTGCATTTGGAGTACTGTGTACAATTCTGGTTGCCACACTATCGGAACAATGTTGATGCATTGGAAAGAATGCAGAAGCAATTTAGCAGGATGTTGCCTGGTTTGGAAGATATGGACTATGCAGAAAGGTTGAACAAACTTGGATTGTTTTCATTAGAGTGTCGGAGGATGAGGGGGGACCTGATAGAGGTTTACAAGATTACGACAGGCTTGGATACAGTGGATAGTCAGAGTCTTTTTCCCAGGGTTGAAGGTTCAACTACTCAGGGGCATAAGTTGAATGTGAGAGGGGGTAAGTATAAAAGAGATGTAAGGGGCAGGTTTTTCACACAGAGGGTGGTGAACGCCTGGAACGTGCTGTCGGAGGAAGTGGTGGAAGCAGATTCTATAACAGCGTTCAAGAGGCATCTGGATAGATACATGAATAGGCAGAGAATAGAGGGACATGAACCAAGTAGAAGCAAGAAAATATTAGATTAGAGAGGCATTGCTGTCGGCCCAGACTTGGTGGGCCGAAGGGCCTGTTCCTATGCTGTACTGTTCTTTGTTCCGAAACAACCTCGCCCACAGCCAGGATTCTCCGGTCCCGCTGCAGTGAACGGAGATTTGGCTGAGCGCCAAATTCTCCATTCTTGCTGGCAGTAATGACGGGGCATGAGCGGCCGGAGAATTCCGGTTATTAGCTCTGTTTCTTTCTTCACAAGTGCAGACTGACTCGCTGAGTAATTTCAGTTATTATAACAGGTAAGCTTTATGGACCAGTAGGAATTTACCTCATGGATCCAGTCCTCCTTGCCTCCTTTTACCTGCCAGGTTTCCTGAAGTGCAGGAAACCCCTCTGACTTGAGTTAAAAATTGAAAGTTTGCAAAATTGGATGTTTTCAATGAAAGGCTCACCACCTGAGGGCCTATTGGTCACCTGCCTGTTGTTTCTGTTTCAGTTACAACTGTAGGAGGGTTAAAATTACCCCACAAATGAGATACCTTATCTACTTGGGAATCGCAAAAGCAAATTTAATCAGAGGCCTGGAATGTATGGGAATGAATTTGCTCCTGGGTAATGAGGCTGGTGCAGTCTCTCAAGCTGATAAAAGAGGCCGTGATTCGGTCAAAATAATGACTCCATTCACCAATTAAAATTCGCAGATGTTAGCTGTGACCTTGGATATACCGGATTTACGTGGGTTAGGTTTAATAGGTAATGGGTTGGGAACCTTGGGTGCAATAAGCTAATGATCTCCTAATCCTGTTGACAGGTGGGACGCTATTGGCTAAGGTAATGCTGTGTAATATTGTAATTGGACCCTCCAGTTTGAGTGACAGACTCAGTGGGATATTGAAGTGTTCAGAAGAGTATATCAATCTCATGTTTTATTATTCTGTCAGAGAGATTATTCAACACTTGATTGTTCTTTCTCCTGATGTATGCATGAGCAAATAAATTCCTTTTCATTCTTTAACTACATACTGACTTTCATAGTCTATGTATTGGTTGAGTGAGATTGACTGGGTACAAGACACCCAGTGGGACACCTCAGAAAATTCCTCTTACAAATGGTGTTCATCTTTCCAGCTCCGATAGCTAGCCAACATCTTTATCCTGTATTTACCGGCAGAGAAGGTCTGGAACATTGGTCTGGATTTTACATTGGGAATAGCAATGAGGCTAACATTGCTCACAATTGTTGCAGAGTAACTCAGAGAGCAACTACCAGTGAAAGGCATGCATAGTTAATCTCGGAAATTCAGAACGTGCAGGCCTAGTCATCCCGCACCTCCATAGGCTGGCCGGTAACGGCACTGAGCTTGTAAACTCAGCACTGAAATCACTGGAAGGGTGTGAAGTTATTATACTTACCCACTGAATACAACGGAAAAAATTAGGGCAGGTGCATTCAGATGTAAGAGTATCTTTAATGGCTTGGTAAATATTATAACTGCCTGACAACCTCATTGGCCCTGAAGGTATTTTATTTTACAAGTGTGAAGTCTCATTCCTTCACAACTTAGCTATTGCTGGAAGCTGTTTAAAGATAAAGAAAGATTTTTGAGCTTTGACAGATGGTCATCTGGACTCGAATTGTCAGCTCTTTTATCTCCTTACAGATGCTGCCAGACCTGCTGAGATTTTCCAGCACTTTCTCTTTTGGTTTCAGATTGCAGCATCCGCAGTAATTTGCCTTTATTAAAGAAATATTTTTCTGGATTATTTCTTTCTGTCTTTTTTAAATCACATTTTTTTCCCCTCTATTTATTTTGCTTTCTGTGTCTGATTTAAATCTAATTTATACTCCTTGATTTCGAATCTGCTTCTTTCAGATCTTCAGTCTGATTGGTTGAGCCATGCAATTGCTTGGCCTAAGCATCCACGTGGCCGATCTACTGTGGGAGGCTTCGCCATTGACACAGACACTAAACTATAAAGCTATGGACCGAGTGCTGGAGAATGGGATTAGCTAAGTGATTGATGGCCAGCATGGACACAACGGCTCTTTCTGTGCTGTAAAACTCAACGGCCAGAATTCTCCAGCCATTCATGTTCCAGCACCGCTGACAGTGAGGACGGAGAATTTGGTGCTCAGCCAAAGCTTTGGAGAGGGTACAGGAAAGATTTACCGGGATGTTGCCTAGTATGGAGGGCATTAGCTATGAGGAGAGGTTGGAGAAACTAGGTTTGTTCCCACTGGAACAGCGGAGGTTGAGGGGCAGCCTGAGAGAAGTCTACAACATTATGAGGGGCATGGACAGAGTGGATAGTCAGAAGCTTTTTCCCAGGGTGGAAGAGTCGATTACTGGGGGAATAGGTTTAAGGTGCGAGGGGCAAGGTTTAAAGGAGATGTACAAGGCAAGTTTTTTGCACAGAGGGTGGTGGGTGCCTGGAACGCGCTGCCGTGGGAGGTAGTGGAAGCAGATATGATAATGATATTTAAGGGGCATCGTGACAAATACATGAATAGGATGGGAATAGAGGGATATGGCCCCCGGAAGGGGAGGGCATTTTAGTTCAGTCGGGCAGCATGGACAGTGCAGGCTTGGAGGACCGAAGGGCCTGTTTCTGTGCTGTAATTTTCTTTGTTCCTTGACTGCAGCGGGACTGGAGAGTCCCTGCTGCGAGCAACGTCGGAGAATCCGACCCTATGACTGACACTGACAGTAGATTTCTACTCAAAAATCAGTGGAAACTCTACACTTAGCTCCCATCACAATGAACGGTAAATATTCCTTCATTGCCGACTGCAATATCCCAGGCATTTATTGTCTGGTCTCAGTCTAGCTGCTGTATGATCTGTTGTGTGTTTCCAGCGTGTGCTGCTTTTGTGTCTCAGTTTTTATTCTTGATTTGTAAGAAGTAGAATATGATTTATGGTTGTTGGAATTGCCCTCTGGTCTTGGTGCAGTGGAACTTCTTGGGGCCCAGTTGCAAGGATAGCACGAGATACCCATCTGCTTTGTATTTGACCAGACAAGCTTCTTATCCTTCCGTGGAGGAGGAAACAACAGCGGAGTAATTGGGAACTACATATTTTATCACAGGTTTTTTCAACTACTTGCTGACATTATGAACCGCAGTTACTATTAACAGATCCATTGAATGGGCCGTGAAAACGAAATTGATCCCTGATTTGCCGTGGGATTGAAGAGATGGGAATGTGACGAATACTACAAGCTCTAATCCGGGGACAGGAGAGAGTAGGCCCTTGTTCCAGGGTGGCTTTACCTGCATAGCGAATGCTTTTCCCAAACATAGCTGTCCAGAAGTACGGCACTGTGTTAATCTCTATTCCTTTCCCGAGGATGTTAAGGGCAGCGATTCGACCTGGGGAAAGGCATAAACGTAGGAACAGTCAGCGGTATATTGGACTGATACAGAGCTTCACACCTCCAGCATGTACATTTCTATCATGTGTCAATCCTACTGCACACAATTCAAGACAGCCAAGGGCAAATGGTCCATGCTTCACACATCCTCACTTTATCAACCTTTCATTGCTTTCTCTCTCTCGTGTGTTTATCTCCACCAGTGTTTTTTGTTAGAATGTAACCAATGGTAACATGCTGCGAGGGTCAGCTGACCAGCTGACCTGGTATAAATAGAAAGCAGACGGGGATTGTGGGAAGCTTGTGTGGCCCAGGGCGTGGCCACAAGTGTTGGTGTAATGGAGTTTCTTTATTAAACCCTTTTCTTTGAATTACTTTGTGAAATTAGTTCTTTTGTTGCTTGCTACTGGAGTATCCGTACTGCTGGATGAACATTTTTTTAAACCATTGAATTATCACAGTGCAGAAGGAGGCCATTTGGCCCATCGGGGGGTCTGCACCGACTCTCCTAAACAGCATCTACCCCCATATCCCTGCGCACTTACCATAGCTAATCCACATAATCCCAGGACACTAAGGGGCAATTTAGCATGGCCAATCCACCTAACCTACACATCTTTAGACTGTGGGAGGAAACTGGAGCACCCAGAGGAAACCCACGCAGACACAAGGAAAACATGCAGACTCCACACAGAGAGTCACCCAAAGCCAGAATTGGACCCGGGCCCCTGGCGCTGTGAGGCAACAATGCTAACCACTGTGCCACCGTGCCGCCCTCGTCCAAAAGGATTTCAACGCTTGCTGAACTTGTGGCAATCAGGTCACCACATTTGCTGCATGATACAAAATATATGCAATGTTAATAAAATAAATGCACAATCTTCTGAAAATACGTTTGAAGCTTTAAACCGTCAACAATCAGAACTGATACACTCACCCCCCAGGGCCAGAAGGACAAATTCAGAAGGTTTTACAGACAAATTGCCCCACAAAGCAAGCCTACTTCACATTCTTTCAGAGGGTGGTGACAATCTGTTAACTGAAGTGTTCTTTTTCTGCCACTGTGTCCCAGTTTGTTTTTTAAAAAACAACTTTCTTTAAGAGCAAATGGTCTTTATTTGATCAGACTGATACCTTAGGAGTTTCATGGAGAGAAAAGTGTCTCTATCCATTGGTGTCTGTGCTCTGACTCTTGCTTTGCTTGCACTCTGTTACTGAGCAGATCTAAACATAATGGCCGGGACTCCACCACCTCGCCTGCAATGGAATCGGCGCGGGCGAGGATCTGACAATGGAAATCTCCATTGACCGGGAATTTCCGGTCTTGCCCGAGCGAGGCCGTAAAATCCCGCCCAACGTTCGGACATTTAATAGACCTTTGGTTCATGGCCAACCTCCAGTAACCCCTCCTTTTATCCCAATATTGCCCTATTAATTTCAAGCACTTGTTTCAATGATCGAGGTTCCACTTAAAGGACTCTATGCTATTGGTCTCAGAATAACAAACAGCTTCTCTGGCCATTATTGCAATGCTGCTATGGGATCTTGCTGTGTGCAAATTGGCTGCCACGTTTCCTATATTACAATATTGAGTGTCCTTCAAAAATACTTTGCTGCCTTTGGGTGGTGAGTTACAGTACTGTCCAAACACAAGTTTCTACTGTTATTTTTGCATTATTATCTAGATGACCTTACGAAATTCCAATTGTTGAAAGACTGAAGAGGGAAGGCCCAAAATTCCACAGGAATTCTCCCTCCAATTTCCTGTCAGGATCGTGTCAGCAGAACATCAGCGAACTGGCTGAAAATGACCATCAGCACAATTCCTCTGGGAATTCTGTTGATTTCCAGCCGAGGTCAGAGTGGGAGATGGGGAGAACATCTCCACAGTAGCAGGTGGCTTTGAGAGGTAGATCAACTGCAAGCCTGAAGCCACTGGTCAAGGGGCCAGTACTGGAGCACTGGGTCATACCTGACAGCTTTGGTCTGTGTGTAATAGGCCAGAGACGAAGACATGCCACATAGAAATCTTGATGCCTGTATGGGATCTTGTGTAGCGTTGCACAGCCAAGCGTATCTCAGTGTCAGCTCCATAAATACACCAAGTACAATGGGAACAATTCTGGTCGGCTAATGGATGTGTCATGGTCAACACTACAAATGGAACAAATTATATTGGAGCTCCATATGTCAACATTGGCGTGAAATTCTCTCAAAGTTCTCCCCATCTCCCACTCTGACCTTGGCTGTAAATCAACAGAACTCCCAAAGGAATTGTACTGGCAGTCATTTTCAGCCAGTTCGTTTACGTTCTGCCGACCTTCTGCCATGATTCTGGCAGGAAATTGGAGAAGAATTCCTGTGGAATTTTGGACCTTTCCCCTTCAATCTTTTAACAATTGGGATTTCACAAGGTCATCCAAATAACAATGCTTTATAGGAACTTCATTCACACAGGGCGGGATTTTCCAGCCGCGCTCACCCCAAAGCCAGAAATCCCCACATGAGGTCAACAGACCTGTGCGTGGTCCCCCTCAGCTGCCAGCTACGATTCCCGTGATGGGCAGGATGGGAAAATTCTGCCCACATCTCTCACTGGTGTTATCAACCCTTTCGTTAACTGCTCTGGTTTAGGTGTACTGAGTTTGAACCACACTGATGGAAAATATAGACTTCTTGCCACCTGCAGTGTTAATATGGAGAATTGTCTCCCTTGCCCCCTTGCCCAATAACGTCATCGGGCAATGCCACTTACCGTGCATATGTGCCATCTGCCAGTGACCCACATTCACCTTCTTATTATTGCGAAAGGCAAGCGGGAAAGTAACAACATCACCGGCGGCGAAGACCCCAGGCACGTTCGTCTGCATGAGCTGGAGGGACAAGAGGAAACTTGTCATCTTCTTTCCCACTTTCCTGCAGTGCGATGCTAACTTGTAGTCTTTTTCCAATAGATTAATTTTGGGGATATGGGTGTTACTGATGAGGTTGACATTTGTTTCCCATCCCTCATTGTCTGGACAAAGTGGTTAGCCTTATTCATGAACTGAAGCAGTTTGAGATACAGTTAGAGTGGCTCGTTAGGCTTCACGGGGATTGTAAGAGTGGAAATATTAACAGTTGCCACACTGGATTAACTCTGGAGTTAGGGACAGAGCAACAGCAGTGGGCCAGTCAGCCCATTAAGCATGTTTTCCAATTCAGTTTGATAGTGGCTGATCCCACCAGAACTCTATCTACACATCTTGGTTCGATAACTTTAACCGTCACCTAATAAAACTCCAGCCTCGACAGCATTCTCGGGAAAACAATTCCACATTTCCAGTACCCTTTACATGAAGAAGTGTTTCCATACATCAGCCCTGAATGTCCCAACCCCAGTGTCTCTTTGTTCTGGCTGCCCTAACTCAAGAGGATATAGTTTGTTTCTATCTATCCGATTAAATCATCATCACAGAATTCCTACAGTGCAGAAGGAGGACATTCGGCCCATCGAATCTGCACCAACTCTCCGACAGATCATCTTACCCAGGCCCAACCCCCCTGCTCTATCCCCATAACCCCATGCATTTACCCCATTAATCTTCCTAACCTACACATCTTTGGACGCTTAGGGACAATTTAGCATGGCCAGTTCACATCTCTTTTTGAGTGTGGGAGGAAACCAAAGCACCCGGAGGAAATGCACACACACATGGGGAGAACGTGCAAACTCTATACAGCAGAGGCAGTCACCCAAGGTGGGAATTGAACCCCTTGGTGTTGTGAGGCAGCAGTGCTAGCTACTGTGCCACCATGCCACCCATGTGCTATTAGTGGGCTATTGGATGAGAGGAGACAATTGCCCCATTGAAGTGCCATATGGATATGTCTCAGTGGTTGGAAGGACGACTGTGTTGAGATTATGTAAGGTATGGCTGTAGAACGAACACATCAGGAGGGTGTAACCACTTGCTTCTGAAGTGTCCGGAAGGACCCCATGTGAATGAAGTATCACTGGCTCAGAAAACACACAAGGGCTAACATGATTCTTGTTTTAAATATATTTGTTTTTGGGATATTGGATGGACAACATTTATAACCATCCTCGGTTTCGCTAAGAGAGTGGCCACTGGCTTTCTCAAGCTGGTGATGATGTAACTCCAATGATGTCAATAGCAACTGAGGGCTTGCTTTATCACAGTTTTTAAGTTAAGTTTAATTATTATTAGTCACAAGTAGGCTTACATTAACACTGCAATGAAGTTACTGTGAAAATCCCCGAGTCGCCACACTCCGGCGCCTGTTTGGGTACACTGAGGGAGAATTTAGCATGGCCAATGCACCTAACCAGCATGTCTTTGGAGTGTGGGAGGAAACTGGAGCACATGGAGGAAACCCACGCAGACATGGGGAGAATGTGCAGACTTTGCACAGACAGGGACCCAAGGCTGGAATCAAACCGAGGTTCGTGCTAACCACTGTGTCACCCTGCCACCCACATAAGAATCAATCACATTGCTGTGGGCCTGGAGTTACATGTAGGCCAGACCAGGTAAGGACAGCAAATTTCCTTCCCGAAAGGACATTAGTGAATCACATGGATTTTTCTGACAATCGACAATGGTTTCATGGTCATCAGTAGATTCTTAATTCCAGATATTTTTTACTGAATTCAAATCCCACCAGCTGCCATGGTGAGATTCGAACCTGGGTCCCCAGAACATTAGCTGAGTTTCTGAATTAATAGTCTAGTGATAATACCACTCGGGCCATCATTTAGTGTAAACTAGAGCTCGCTTCCCTGAAGTACATTCATGAACCAGTTTTGGTGACAGCATTGATGGTTAATTGATTTCAGTATTAATCTGTAAATCACTTGATTTATTGAATTCCATTTCACACCCTGTGGTGGCAAAATTGGACCTCATGACCTCTAGTTTGCTATCTCGTACCAGAGCAACTGCACTCCTACAGGCAAAGAGCCCCTATTCCTCATGGATAATAACAAAGAACAAAGAACAATACAGCACAGGAACAGGCCCTTCGGCCCTCCAAGCCCACGCCGCTCCCTGGTCCAAACGAGACCATTCTTTTGTATCCCTCCATTCCCACTCCGTTCATGTGGCTGTCTAGATAAGTCTTAAACGTTCCCAGTGGGTCCGCCTCCACCACCTTGCCCAGCGGCGCATTCCAGGCCCCCACCACCCTCTGTGTAAAATACGTCCTTCTGATATCTGTGTTAAACCTCCCCCCCTCACCTTGAACCTATGACCCCTCATGAACGTCACCACCGACCTGGGAAAAAGCTTCCCACCATTCACCCTATCTATGCCTTTCATAATTTTATACACGTCTATTAGGTCACCCCTCATCCTCCGTCTTTCCAGTGAGAACAACCCCAGTTTACCCAATCTCTCCTCATAACTAAGCCCTTCCATACCAGGCAACATCCTGGTAAACCTCCTCTGTACTCTCTCTAAAGCCTCCACGTCCTTCTGGTAGTGTGGCGACCAGAACTGGGCGCAGTATTCCAAATGCGGCCGAACCAACTTTCTGTACAACTGCAACATCAGACCCCAACTTTTATACTCTATGCCCCATCCTATAAAGGCAAGCATGCCATATGCCTTATTCACTACCTTCTCCACCTGTGACGTCACCTTCAAGGATCTGTGGACTTGCACACCCAGGTCCCTCTGCGTATCTACACCCTTTATGGTTCTGCCATTTATCGTATAGCTCCCCCCTAGGTTAGTTCTACCAAAATGCATCACTTCGCATTTATCTGGATTGAACTCCATCTGCCATTTCTTTGCCCAAATTTCCAGCCTATCTATATCCTTCTGTAGCCTCTGACAATGTTCCTCACTATCTGCAAGTCCAGCCATTTTCGTGTTGTCCGCAAACTTACTGATCACCCCAGTTACACCTTCTTCCAGATCGTTTATATAAATCACAACAGCAGAGGTCCCAATACAGAGCCCTGCGGAACACCACTAGTCACAGGCATCCAGCCGGGAAAAGACCCTTCCACTACCACCCTCTGTCTTCTGTGACCAAGCCAGTTCTCCACCCATCTAGCCACCTCCCCCTTTATCCCTTGAGATCCAACCTTTTGCACCAACCTACCATGAGGGACTTTGTCAAACGCTTTACTAAAGTCCATATAGATGACATCCACGGCCCTTCCCTCGTCAACCATTCTAGTCACTTCTTCAAAAAACTCCACCAGGTTAGTGAGGCATGACCTCCCTCTCACAAAACCAGGCTGACCATCATTAATGAGTTTATTCCTCTCTAAATGTGCATACATCCTATCTCTAAGAATCCTCTCCAACATCTTCCCTACCACGGACGTCAAGCTCACCGGCCTATAATTTCCCGGGTTATCCTTCCTACCCTTCTTAAATAACGGGACCACATTAGCTATCCTCCAATCCTCTGGGACCTCACCTGTGTCCAGTGACAAGACAAAGATTTGCGTCAGAGGCCCAGCGATTTCATCTCTCGTCTCCCTGAGCAGCCTTGGATAGATTCCATCAGGCCCTGGGGATTTGTCAGTCTTTATATTCCCTAAAAAACCTAACACTTCCTCCCTTGTAATGGAGATTTTCTCTAACGGGTCAACACTCCCCTCCGAGACACTCCCAGTCAACACATCCCTCTCCTTTGTGAATACCGACAATAATGTACAAGACCCTCTTTATGGCTTGGGCCTCCTATGCATATTACCTTATTAACAGGAAGAAAGCCTTTAGAATCCATGTTGATGCCACTCTGTTTCAGGAATGACGTAGCTGGCACCACCCCTACAGAGGAAGATTAAGAAGCATGATCCATGAGGAGTCAATGGACAAGAGGATGCAGCAACATTCATTGAAAGCTTCCCACACCCCGGTGATTTGCTTCTAATGCTTTGGCTATTTAATACCTTCCGTGGCAACTCCAGCATCCAAAGAGAAAGTCTGGGGACATGGAGATCTCAGAAGAATCTTAGAATCCCTACAGCACAGAAAGAGGCCATTCGGCCCATCGAGTCTGCACCGACCACAATCCCACCCAGGCCCTACCCCCATATCCCTACATATTTACCCACTAATCCCTCTAACCTACGCATCCGAGGACACTAAGGGCAATTTTAGCTTGGCCAATCAACCTAACCCGCACATCTTTGGACTGTGGGAGGAAACCGGAGCACCCGGAGGAAACCCACGCAGACACGAGGAGAATGTGCAAACTCCACACAGACAGTGACCCAAGCCGGGAATCGAACCCAGGTCCCTGGAGCTGTGAAGCAGCAGTGCTAACCACTGTGCTACCGTGCCGCCCTACAGCGGCGTTGGGAGGTGCTTTACACTAGCATCTGCCAGACAGTACACTCTGTCACTCGGTCACAGCGAGACCTTTCCCCTCGTTGTCTCTTGTCAGCACGAGACTGTTGTCGCTCTTCATTCCAGAGGGACCACTCACTCCGTGTGAAGGCATCAGCTCAGTGAATCACCGGCTTCACTTTATTGATGGGAATGGACAATAAAATCTGAACCCAGTTTGTCACTGGGCGGGTTAGATTAAAGACCCCCATCCCATAGTGTTCTCTCTTCCATGTGTGTCTCCTGTCTGTGTCAGTGCATTTGCACCCTCACAGAAGGAGATTCCGGAACATACTGCACTCGGGACTACACACAGCTTTTAGGAGAGTGACTGAAGTGAAGGGTGCAATTGGAGAAAGTCATTATCCTCAGCCAAGGGCCGTTTGACCCGTTTAGTTCGAACCCCCCCTGGAGTTCCGGAGGTCTCACTTACCGATTCCAACCACACAGACATCCGCTCGGAGGATTTTCCCACTTTTCAAAACAACTTCTTTCACCTTCATTAAGATAAAACAGAACGTGTCAGTGATTGGACGATTCAGTGAGTGCAAACTCCTCCAGGAAGAGGTTTGTTTCGTTGGAAAGTCGAAGACCCGGATATTTTTCCTCTTTATTCAGTTTCCTGATTCATTATCAAAAAGCCCCACCCTCCCCCTCAGCCACGAGAGTGTGCAGTGAGGGGGGACCATTCTCAGGCCTTTGCCAAAGCTGCTGTGGAACCAACTTAGCCGCTGCCTTTTCTATGGCCCTAAATGTGTTGCCTCCCAATCGCTACACTGCGTAGCACATCATTCATATTCATTTCCGCTTGTGTGTTCCCACAGATGCATCTCACACTGGGTGCATCCCACAGTCCTCAGATTAATCACAGAATATCTACATTGCAGAAGGAGGCCATTCGGCCCATCACGTCTCCACCAACTCTCCGACAGAGTATCCCACACAAGCCCTATCCCCGTGTCCCCATGTATTTACCCCGCTAATCCCCCTGACCTACATATCTTGGGACACTAGGGGACAATTTAGCGTGGCCAATCCACCTAACCCGCACATCTTTCGGACTGTGGGAGAAAACCGGAGCACCCGGCGAAACCCATGCAGACACGGGGAGAACGTACAAACTCCACACAGTTACCCAAGGCTGGAATTGAACCCGGGTTCCTGGCGCTGTGAGGCAGAAGTGCTAACCACTGTGTCACCTTGCTCCTATCCCGTCTGATATCTCAGCAGATACATGGGTACAACACCACCTGCAAGTTCCCCACCAAGCTACACATCATCCTGACTTGAAAATATATGTTGCCGGGTCAACATCCTGGAACTCCCTCCCTTAGCAGCAGGGATGTAGCTACCTGTAGCAGTTCAGGAAGGCAACTCACCACCTTCTCAAGGGGCAATTAGGGATGGGCAATAAATACTGGCCTCACCAGCGATGTCCACATCCCGTTAATTAAATTTGAAAACCACATCTTTGCTATTGCTGCCTCCATATGATACAAATCTTCCCCGTTGCTTTGCCAGTGTTGAGCCAATATGATCAGTGCCCAGCCAAGGTGAGGAATGTAGACCCCCGATCGCCCCGTCGTAGTGTAAGTGCTCCGTGAGATGCCTCTCTCCCACCCAACATCCGGACATGATTCCAACGCAAGTCACACCAAACACGGCAGTGCTAATTATAACTGTGAGTAGACATGAAGAAAGAGGAACATCTTGATGTTTCAGTACCTTCCCATCCTGCCCCCGCAGCTCCGAGACCTCATTCTGCAGATAAAACTTCACCCGGTTGGTCTCAAACATCTGTGCCACAGAAGAGAAAGTGTGCAGTGAGTAGGATCAATGCGATATTAATGTCGTTGCTACTAGTCTGAATGTACACTCACTGGAGGAACACCTGTCATCATGGCTGAGTGCTTATTTGATTCACTTGCCGGAAAAACTCAAGAACATTCTGTCGGAAAAGTTTCTTTCAGGCTTGGCTGTTTTAGGTTTGGTGTCTACGGCAATAAAATCTCTTACAGAGTAACTTCTACAAAAGGTTTTTTTCAAGTTAATTTTTACAGGATGTGGGTATCGCTGGCTGGGCCTATCCCTAACTGCCCTCCACTTCAGAGGGCCTTTGAGAGTCAATCACATTGCTCCGGCTCTGAAGGCCACACCAGGTAAGAACAGCAAATTTCCTTCCCTGAAGGATGTTAGTGAACCAGATGGGATTTTACAACCATGGTTTCACAGCCATCATTAGACTTATAATTCCAGATTTTTATTGAATTCAAATTTCACCATCTGCAGTGGTGGGATTCGAACCTGGATCCCCAGGGCATTACCCTGGGTTTCTGGATTGCTTCCCTAGTGATAATACCTCTAGGCCATTGCCTCCCTACTTGAACAGTAGAAATGATGATGTAACTTTGTGACTATGTGCATTGTTAAACATTACTTTCTGCATAGAATCATTGAATCCCTGCAGTGTAGAAGGAGACCATTCGGCCCATCGAGTCTGCACCGACCACAATCCCACCCAGGCCCTATCCCCATAACCCCATGCATTTACCCTTGCTAGTCCCTCTGACACTAAGGGGCAATTTAGCAGGGCCAATCTACCTAACCTGCACATCTTTGGCTACTTTCTGTGGAACATCTGTGGAAAGCATTTTTCTTTATAGGAAAACTTTTGTTTATATGGCGCACTTACTGACCTTGGGATATTCCAGTGCACTTTACACCTAATGAATTACCTTTGAGGTGTAGCTACTGTTGTAATGGAGGAATCACCAATTTGTGCACAGCAAGATCCCACAAAGAGCAATGCGATAATGATAAGACGATCGGTCAACGCTGACTGAAATCCATCATGACCCAGGACACCAGGGAGAAAGAATATTCCGAGATCCTTCACTTCCAGCTGGCAGTGTCTCAGTCTAACATCTCATCCGAAAGACAGCACTTTCGACAATACAGCACTCACTCAGCATTGCACTGAAGTGCTTGAGTATCAGGAGTGGGGCTTGATCTTACAGGGTTCTGGCGATGAGGTGAGGGGGCTACCACAGAGTCTTGCCAATGTCAATGATGGCACCTCAGTTATGAGATAAACAAATCAATGGAAAATCAACTTATTAGAAAAACCATTTAAGGTTCTGCCCTTCCAACTACTGAGGGTCATCCCACTGAAGCCTGTTCCTGCCCTATTTCTAACTGGATCAGGCCAAACCATCTGAAGGCTTCACTCCAACAAACACACTTCAACATGCACCCGTCAGCCAGTGACATCTCCATGGCTCGTTCGCACTTACTTTCATAATCGATCGCCCGACCTTCTCTCCCAGCACCTTCCTGAAGGGAATGTTTTCAATCCCAATGACGGACACAGAGTGGGCTTTATCCGTGAGGTAGGCGGCTACTTCCATCCCTAAGGAAAAGAAATAATTCTGTAATCCAGTCACTGCCCATGTCATCCAGCAGAACTTTACAACTCTGCCTAAGATTACTTCTCAACTCTAAAGCTGAAACTTTGTTGAACATTTATTAACTAACCAGGTTTGAGCTGTTCCTAACACTATGATTCATGTGGATTCACACTGCGTAGTGACAAACTTGGGATTGAATCACGTCACTGCTGACATGACAGAGGTCTTTACATGGTGGCACAGTGCACAGTGGTTAGCGGCAAGGTGGCACAGTGGTTAGCACTGCTGCCTCACAGCGCCAGGGACCCGGATTCAATTCCGGTCTTGGGTCACTGTCTGTGTGGAGTCTGCACGTTCTCCCTGTGTCTGCGTGGGTTTCCTCTGGGTGCTCCGGTTTCCTCCCACAGTCCAAAGATGTGCGGGTTAGGTTGATTGGCCATGCTAGATTGCCCCTTAGTGTCAGGGGAATTAGCAGGGTAAATGTGTGGGGTTACAGGAATAGGGCCTGGGTGGGATTGTGGTCGGTGCAGACTTGATGAGTTGAATGGCCTCTTTTTGTACTGTAGGGATTCTTTACGCAGTTGGCTATAAATATCCTATGAAAACCAGTTTTGGATACAAGACCACAACACAAAAAATAAACACAATTCAGCATAAATTGGCAGCATGGTGGCAATCATGGTTTGAATGAGATGTAGAAATGTCACACTGGTACCATAGTCATAACAGCATAAAAAGCGGGCCATTTGGTCCATTGGGTTCATGCCAGTTCTCTGTAGAACAATCTAATTGGCCCCATAATCTATCTCCATAGACCTGGAAGTTTGCTTCCCTCAGGTCTCCCCTGTATCTCTTGTCTAATTCCTCAAGTCCATCTCCCTTCGTCATTAGACGGATAGGAACAGCTTTTCCTTGTCAATAGTGAACTGCTTCTTGGGCAGAACAGACTGAGATCCATCCTGTAATGTGTCAGTGGTATACCTGACTTGGGAACTTCACTATATTGTAAAAGCAAAATACTGCGGATGCTGGAAATCTGTCGATAAGGAAGGTCTGGGATAAGGTAGAGGGCGGGAGAGATTAAGTGACAAAGATATCATGGAACAAAAGGCAAAGCATTGTTTTATTTGTACTTCTTTTAATTTAGTATTATGTATTCACTGTTCACAATGTGGTCTCCTCTACACTGGAGAGACTGCAGAATAAATGACTACTTTGCAGAACAGCCCTACTCAGTCCACAGGGATGACCCTGAGTTTCCATTTTAACCATTCTCCACCTCGCTCTCACACTCACATTTCTGTCCTTAGTCTGTGACAGTTTTTCAGTGAAACTCAACATAAGAATCATATAATCCTCCAGTGCAGAAGGAGGCCATTCGGCCCATCGAGTCTGCACTGACCTCAATCCCACCCAGGCTCTATTCCCATAACCCCATACATTTACCCTGCTAATCCCCCTGACAATAAGGGTCAATTTAGCATGGCCAATTCACCTAACCTGCAATTTTTGGACTGTGGGAGGAAACCGGAGCTCCCGGAGGAAACCCACACAGACACAAGGGGAACGTGCAAACTCCACACACACCTTGACCTGGGTCCCTGGTGCCGTGAAGCAGCAGTGCTAACCACTGTGCCACCGTGCTGCCCCAATTGCTCAAGGAACAACACCTCATCTTCCGATTAGGCTCTGTACAGCCTGCTGGACTCAACACTGAGTCACCAAGCTCAGCCAGTGAACTCTCACCCCAATTTCTTTTTGCCATGAGTCTGTCTTAATGTTTTCAGAGTTGCAGAATTGTTACAGTGCAGAAGGAGACCATTCAGCCCATCTTGTCTGCACCAGCTCTCCAAATGAGCATTATGACTTAGTGCCATTCCCTTGCCATTTCCCTGTACCCCTGTACATTGTTTCTATTCAAATAATCATCTAATACCCTCTTGAATGCCTCGACTGATCCTGGCTCCACCACACTTCCAGGCAGAACATTCCAGACCCAAACCACTCGCTGAGTGAAAAGGTTTTTTCTCGCATCTTATTTACTTCTTTTGCAAATTACATTAAATCTGTGCCCTCTCGTTTTTGATTCTTTTTCTCTACCTTGTTCAGCCCCCTCATGATTGCAAGCACCTCTATCAAATTGCCTCTTATCTGCCTTCTCCCCAAGCAGAATAGCCCCAACTTCTCCAATCTATCCTCATGACTCAAGTTTCTCATCCCTGGAACTGTCCTTGTAAACCTCCTCTGCGTTCTCTCCAATGCGTTCACATCCTTCCTGAAGTGTGGCACCCAGAACTCTACACTGAGGTCTAATTAATGTTGTTTACAAGTTCAGCATAACCTCTTTGCTTTTGTACACCATGCCGCTCTTAATGAAGCCCAGAACACTGTATATTTTATTAACTTCTCTCTCCATCTGCTCTGCTGCCTTTAATGTGTAGGCACATAAACACCCAGCTCCCTCTGCTCTTGCATACCCTTAGAATTTTACCCCTTACTTTAGACTGTATCTCTAAGTTCTTCCTCCCAAATTGCATTGCCTCACACTTCTCCACATTGAAATATATCCACCATCTTTCTGCCCACTCCATCAACTTGTCTATTTCCGTCTGAAATACCATATTGTGCTCCTCACAGTTCACAATGTTGCCAAGTTTTGGACAATCTGCAAACATTAACATTGTCCCCTGCACGCCAAGATGAAGATCATTAAGATATAATGAAAAGAGAAGATCCTAATAGTGACTCCTGGGGAACACCATTACAAACCTGCCCCCAGCCCCAAAAATATTCATTGACCATTCTCACTGTTCCCTCTTACTCAACCAATATTGTATTCACGTTCCTCCGTCCCTTTTATTCCATGAGCTATACCTTTCTCATAAGTCTGTTGTGTGGCACTGTATCAAATGCCTTTTTATGGGTGGCATGGTGGCATGGTGGTTAGCACTGCTGCCTCACAGCGCCAGGGACCCGGGTTTGATTCCTAGTTTGGGCCACTGTCTGTGCAGAGTCTGCACGTTCTCCCTGTGTCTGCATGAGTTTCCTCCGGGTGCTCCGATTTCCTCCCACAGTCCAAAAGACGTGCTGGTTAGGTGCACTGGCCATGCTAAATTCTCCCTCAGTGCACCCGAACAGGCACTGAAGTGTGGCGACTAGGGGATTTTCACAGTAACTTCATTGCAGTGTTAATGTAAGCCTACTTAAGACACTAATAAAACTTTAAACTTTAAAATTTTTAAATGTTAAACTTTTTCGAAGTCTATGTACACCACATCAACTGCCTTACCCTCATCAACCCTCCGTTACCTCTCCAAAAAACTCCAGCAAGTTAGTTAGACACTAGTTCCCCTTTAGAAACTCATGCTGGTTCTTCCTAATCAACCCACATTTTTCCATATGATTATTAGTTCTAGCCCGAATAATTGTTTCCAGAAGCTTCCCATCACCAATGTTTTTCATATTTTCTTTTTTGGACAGTGTCATTCATTAATCTGCCATTCACATTATCTGGAAAAAACTTTATCAGTTTACTACAATTCCCACTGTCTTTGCTTTTTGATCCATGGTATTTTTGTTATTCCTCTCCCCCTACGACTCACCCCAGTCAATTTTCAATGGCATAAGGCCCATCACATTTGTATCCTTTTTTCATTCATTCATGGGACACGGGTGTCGCAGGCTGGCCAGCATTTATTGCCCATCCCTAGTTGCCTTTGGAGGGCAGTTGAGAGTCAACCACATTGCTGTGGCTCTGGAATCACATGTAGGCCAGACCAGGAAAGGATGGCAGATTTCCTTCCCTAAAGGTCATTAATGAGGCAGATGGGTTTTTCCGACAATCGACAATGGTTTCATGGTCATCAGTAGATTCTTAATTCCAGATATTTTTATTGAATTCAAATTCCACCATCTGCCGTGGCGGGATTTGAACCCGGGTCCCCAGAACATTAGCTGAATTTCTGGATTAATAGTCTAGTGATAATACCACTAGGCCATCGTTTCCTTTTGAAGATATTCAACTCAGAACTTTGTTACTCTCTCCAAAGATGCTGTCAGACCTGCTGAATATTTCTAGCACTTTTTGTTATCATTTCACTACATTGTACTCAAATGTGATGGTTGGAGCAGAGTAAAATGAGTTTTACTGTAGTTAAACTGGGAGTGTTTCTGGATCAGTGTATATGGGTCAGTGTATATGGAGTGTTGCTGGGTCAGTGTATATGGGTCAGTGTATATGGAGTGTTGCTGAGTCAATTATATGGGTCAGTGTACATGGAGTATTGCTGGGTCAGTGTATATGGATTAGTGCATATGGATCAGTGTATACAGGTCAGTGTACATGGGTCAGTGTATATGGGTCAGTGTATATGGAGTGTTGCTGGGTCAGTGTATATGGAGTGTTGCTGGGTCAGTGTATATGGGTCAGTGTATACAGGTCACTGTTTATGGACCTTGCTGGCTCAGTGTATACGGGTCAGTGTATACGGGTCAGTGTATATGGGTCAGTGTATACGGGTCAGTGTATATGGGTCAGTGTATATGGGTCAGTGTATACGGGTCAGTGTATATGGGTCAGTGTATACGGGTCAGTGTATATGGGTCAGTGTATATGGGTCAGTGTATATGGGTCAGTGTATATGGGTCATTGTCTACAGGTCAGTGTATATGGGGGTTTGATCTGTTGGTTAAACCTTGTTCCACTGAGCTGAAGTGTTGAACATTAGTCTCCTTCCAGCAGTGGCACCACTGACCTTGATGATAACTGGATACATTCTTTAACATGGTGAGTCTGTTATCTTACTAATCCACTACTACAGCAACCCGAAAAGTAAGTGTCAAGGGTGAAAGGTTGTGTTCGAACTTTGCAAGTGAATTTGAAAAGATTGCGCCACAATCAGAAAATTAAATTGTGAACTCAAATACTGCCTAGCAATTCGAATAGGTTTGGTTCTGGCAGGCCGGATGGTAAGATAGTTCAGAAAGTCATACCTATGAAAGAAGCTCCCACTATAACAGCGTTCCTGTCATTGGCCAGCTTGGCGATGCAGTTCGCATCCTCAGGCGTCCTGAGCTGGTACACGTTCTCCAGGTCTGCCCCTTGGCACTGAAGTGGTTTCGGCCTGAAATGCAAGGGGTGAAGCTGGTGACGAGACCTCTCTGAGGCAAGGTTGGTGCAGGAAGTCAAGACTGGGTTGTCAACTAGTACGATCACGATGGGCCAAATGGCCTCATTCTATGCCCAAAACGTTGTCGGATTTGTGTAATGCCCTGTGACATTTCTATATGGTTCCAACTCCACTTATTCTGGTCAAAGACTCAAAGTCACCCAGAAATCAAACAGGACAAACAATCCTCGCTCAATGCATTCGCCCTGGGGACAAGACGGAATGCATCTGTCACACACACCTCTCCTTTAATAGGAGATAACTGGATTGTGGGCTTCAGGAATCATTGGTTAGGCCTTAGCTGTAGGAGTATTGTCTAATTCAGCCCACAATAGTCTAGGGGGGATAGTCTGTGAAAAAGTGAAGTGGAGATTTACTAGAACGGTGCCATGGCTGCTTGCAGAGTTAAAATTCATTTGCTAGATCTGGAATATAAAGATAGACTCAGTAATGGCGACCCTGACAACTATCAGTGATTGTTGTAAAAATCATTAATTCCCTTTAGGGTGGGAAATCTGCTGTCCTTACCTCAGTGGCTCTGAACCCACCACAGTGGGGCGGCATGGTGGCACAGTGGTTAGCATTGCGGTCTCACAGCGCCAGGGATCCGGGTTCAATTCTAGCCTCAGGTCACTGTCTGTGCAGAGTTTGCACATTCACCCTGTAACTGGGGTTTCCTCCCACAGTCCAAAGATGTGCGGGTTAGGTTGATTGGCCATGCTAAATTGACCCTAGTGTCAGGAGGACTAGCAGGGTAAATAAGTGGGGTTATAGGGATGGGACCTGGGTGGGATTGTGGTTGGTGCAGACTCGATGGGCCGAATGGCCTCCTTCTGCACTGTAGAGATTCTATGATTCTATGACTCAAAAACTCCAAAATGGCCGATCAAGCCACTCAGTTCAAGGGGCAATTAGGGATGGGCAACAAATGCCGGCCTTGCCAGCAGTGTCCATACCCCATGAAAGAATAAAGAACAAAAAGTGAGACAAGTGTCCAATTCACTGGTATCTAGGGATGTTGGTTGAGGAAGAAGATCCTCTTTTATTGTCAACACAGATCTTTAACATTCACCTGAATAGGTGAGCTGTCTTTACAGGTTATCCAATCAGTTTGACCCAGATGATGCAACATCCTGCTTTCAGTCAGGGGGGTCAGATCCAGGTTCAGGGGTTGACGCCAAAGGTCAAAGTGTTTACAGAAGAGTCAGGTTGACATTAGTGTGCTTGACCTCTGCACCCGTTCCCACCTGTGCACCCCAGTCCTCCCCAACACGCAAGGTTTAACAGGAAAAGCAGAATATCACAAACCCCTCAGCTAGTTACCTGCTCCCGGTTGCGATCAGTAATTTGTTGTACTCCATCTTGAATCCATCCTTAAAGTGGACCACCTTACTCTTTACATCCACTGACAACACCTGCAGTGGGGAGAGCTGGAGGTCAGTCTGGCACACTGAGTTACGGAGGGAATTATACCCTCATTTCTCGCAAGGATTGGTTCCGTAGTTTCCCACCAGTTTCCCCTGTGGGTGCTAAACCCAGGCTGGAGCTCAGCTCCATAGATCCCTGTACAAACATGCGAGTCGATACAGGACATGGCTTGGTTGTGATACCGCTGCAGCCAAATAGCCTGTCAACACTCACTGCCTCGGCTCAGATGGGAAGAATGGCCACTCGGGTGAAGGTGCTACACTCAGCACCCACGGGAGAGGGGCAGAGAGAGCCAGAGGAAAGGAGTGAAAATGCTGGGGCAGAAGTATTTTCCACATAAGGAAGGGTGGGATAGTCCTCTGCGGAGATGGTTACTGAGTGAGTGTTACAGCTAACAGCTGCCCCAGTGAGAGCGGGTGAGCATTGTGAGGGTGCAGGCATTCAGGGTTATAATGAGGGTGTGGTAGTTTGGGGTTGTAATGCTGATAGGGGCATTTCTAGAGACCTCATGAGGGGCTATTATTGAAGCTTAGAAAGTGGCCAGGTTTATACTGGAGGCGAGATAAGAATAAGAGTAATTTGAGAATAGCGGGATATTTGGATATATAGATGTCCAAAATAGGAATGCAGGTTACCTTCAGGCTGGGACTGTATTACATTGTTAATATAATGAGATCACAATCAAGATGGTGATATCATGATGACTGAGAGTGTTACTGGGGATTATTAAAATAGTGGGTATTACTGGGGATACTAGGAGAGTGAGGAGTAACACTGGGATTATAATGAGGATCAAGAATGTTACTGAGAGTTGTAATGAGGGTAGAGGACATTACTGAGAGTTGTAATGAGGGTGGAGGACATTACTGTGAGTTGTAATGAGGGTGGAGTACGTGACTGAGAATTGTAATGAGGGTGAAGGACATTACAGAGAGTTGTAATGAGCATGGGGTATTACTGAGAGTTGTAATGATGGTGGAGGACATTACTGAGAGTTGTAATGAGGGTAATGGATATTACTGAGAGTTGTAATGAGGGTGGAGGACATCACTGAGAGTTGTAATGAGGGTGGGGGACATTACTGAGAGTTGTAAAGAGGGTGGAGGACATTACTGAGAGTTGTAATGAGGGTGGGGGACATTACTGAGAGTTGTAATGAGGGTGGAGGACATTACTGAGAGTTGTAAAGAGGGTGGAGGACATTACTGAGAGTTGTAATGAGGGTGGAGAACATTACTGAGAGTTGTAATGAGGGTGGAGGACATTACTGAGAGTTGTAATGAGGGTGGAGGACATTACTGAGAGTTGTAATGAGGGTGGAGGACATTACTGAGAGTTGTAATGGGGGTGGAGGACATTACTGAGAGTTGTAATGAGGGTGGAGGACATTACTGAGAGTTGTAATGAGGGTGGAGAACATTGCTGAGGGTTGTAATGAGGGTGGAGGACATTACTGAGAGTTGTAAAGAGGGTGGAGGACATTACTGAGAGTTGTAATGAGGGTGGAGAACATTACTGAGAGTTGTAATGAGGGTGGAGAATGTTACTGAGAGTTGTAAAGAGGGTGGAGGACATTACTGAGAGTTGTAATGAGGGTGGAGGACATTACTGGGAGTTGTAAAGAGGGTGGAGGACATTACTGAGAGTTGTAATGAGGGTGGAGGACATTACTGGGAGTTGTAATGAGGGTGGAGGACATTACTGGGAGTTGTAAAGAGGGTGGAGGACATTACTGAGAGTTGTAATGAGGGTGGAGGACATTACTGGGAGTTGTAATGAGGGTGGAGGACATTACTAGGAGTTGTAATGAGGGTGGAGGACATTACTGAGGGTTGTAATGAGGGTGGAGGACATTACTGAGAGTTGTAAAGAGGGTGGAGGACATTACTGAGAGTTGTAATGAGGGTGGAGAACATTACTGAGAGTTGTAATGAGGGTGGAGAATGTTACTGAGAGTTGTAAAGAGGGTGGAGGACATTACTGAGAGTTGTAATGAGGGTGGAGGACATTACTGAGAGTTGTAATGAGGGTGGAGGACATTACTGGGAGTTGTAATGAGGGTGGAGGACATTACTGAGAGTTGTAATGAGGGTGGAGGACATTACTGAGAGTTGTAATGAGGGTGGAGGACATTACTGAGAGTTGTAATGAGGGTGGAGAATGTTACTGAGAGTTATAAAGATGGTGGAGGACATTACTGAGAGTTGTAAAGAGGGTGGAGGACATTACTGAGAGTTGTAATGAGGGTGGAGGACATTACTGAGAGTTGTAATGAGGGTGGAGTACGTGACTGAGAGTTGTAATGAGGGTGGAGGACATTACTGAGAGTTGTAAAGAGGGTGGAGGACATTACTGAGAGTTGTAATGAGGGTGGAGGACATTACTGAGAGTTGTAAAGAGGGTGGCGGACATTACTGAGAGTTGTAATGAGGGTGGAGGACATTACTGAGAGTTGTAATGAGGGTGGAGGACAATACTGAGAGTTGTAATGAGGGTGGGGGCAATGCTAACACAGGAAATAATGCTGCTGCTTTCTCACCTCTCTCTCCGTTTGCACTTCAATGTCGTACTGGGATAAGAATTCCTTGGAGCGCAGGGTAATCTGCTCAATCTGACACTCGAGGGACTGAAAACACAAGAAATGGCTATGAACACTGTGACACGCACTGCACACTCACAACACGTCCGCCTCGCTCTCGGGAACACACACAACTGCGCACGCACTGAGTTTACGGCTTCTGTTAACACAAGAGAATTCTCGCAGCCATCCCGACATAGACACAGATCACTGTCCCTTCCTCATCACTGGACCAGAGTCCTGGAACTCCCTACCTAACAGCACTGTGCTGGGACCTTGGGCTACAGATACAGACCCAGCACTACCTTCTCCAGGGCAGCACGATGGACAATAAACTTTAGGTTTGTCAGTGACTCCCATATCCCAAAAATGATTTTTAAGAAACAACCCTCGGTATCAGAGGGGCTGTGGTCTTTGGATGAGGAGGTGAGGCTGAGATCTTTGATATTTGCAGTAGGTTGTAACGTTTAACTGCAGTGGAAAATGGGAGCTCGCCCCTGTCAATGCTCCTCTCCCAGCCCATGCCATCGGCCCCGAGTGGTTCTCCTCTGTGCCACTGAAGCAAAATATCGGACAAGCACCGAGAATCAAAATGGCTGCCACTGAGTGCAGGTGGCAACTGTGGGCTCCTATCAGTATTAGCTTTGCCTCTAAATCACTGGTTTGTTTTACTTTGGAATCTGATCTCAGGTGCCAAATCAGTTTTAGCCCCTCAGGTAATTCCTGATCCAATCCACTACCCTTTCTGAGCCGTGACCATAAGCTGACCTCAGCTGGTATGGTGTAGGAGAGATGTGGCCTTGGCCTCAGCAACACAGGAACAACATGAGAATAAAATAAGCTGGGGCTCCTATCTCCCTGTGACAGATAGTTGGCAAGTTTGTGGTGATTTTCTATGTTTCTATATTAGACAGGGTAGATTCAGAAATAATGTTTCCGATAGTGGGGGAGTCCAGAACTAGGGGTCATAATTTGAGGATAATGGGTAAACCTTGTAGAACTGAGGTGAGGAGAAACTTCTTCACCCAGAGGGTGGTGAATGTGTGGAATTCACTGCCACAGATGTAGTTGAGGCCAAAACATTGGCTGGAATTCTACCACCTCGCCGCCCCGGAGTCAGCGCTGGTGAGGTTCCCAGGAGAGAAATCTCCATTGGCCTCGGGTGGGATTTTACAATCTCGCCCTTGTATGATTTCAAGAAGAAATTAGATATAGCCCTCGGGGCTAAAAGGACCAAGAGATATGGGGGGGAAGGGGGGATCAGGATATTGAATTTGATGATCAGCCATGATCAAGGTGAATGGTGGAGCAGGCTCGAAGGGCCGAATGGCCTCCTCTTGCTTCTGTTTTCTATGTTACTATGATTCCAATCCACTGCAGGCAATGGTTGAAGATCGACAATACTAAATTGTCTGCCCGGTTTCCCACCTGCACCATTTTGCTTTGCATTGATTTCAGTTGAAATGAAACTCCACCATGGTGCGTAACCTGTGGCTAACTCCACTTTCTCCATTTGGCACCTTGGCCCACAGTTAACATGACTCCCCTTGTGTGAAGCTCAGGTGAGAACCAGATAACAGAGCAGCCTGTGCTTTTAGCAGTCAAGGGGGTCTGACAGGGTAGATGCTGAGAGGATGTTCCCCCTTGTGGGAGATCTTGATTCAGGGGGGCACATTTTCAGAGGAAGGGATCGCCCATTTAAGACGGAGATGAGGAGGAATCTCTTCTCTCAGAGTGCCGTGACTCTTTGGAGTTTGCTAACCTAGGCTGCTTTGGCAGCTGAGGCATTGAATATGCTCAGAATTGAGTCAGGCAGATTTTTCACCCATGTGGCTATGGGGACAGGCTGGAAAGTAGGCTTGAGGCTAAAATCAGATCAGCCACGATCTCGTTGCAGGGTAGAGCAGGCCCGAAGGCCATGTGGCCAACTCCTGCTTTCTAGGTTTATATTTCCTTGGTGTGCTGCTATTCGCTGTGATTGTTCAGGCATTATAAAATGGCTCCTTGATAATGTGAATAGCTCGCAGCTGTGAAACTTTACTCCCCAGAAACCTCTGCTGCTTCAGGAGAGGAGGAAATAAAATAAAAGGAAATGCGGTGCTCAGAATAAAAACAACAAAATGGATGAAGAATAAAATCAATTACAACCTCTAGAAGCAGCTCAAAGTATCAGTGGGTGCAATTAGATATATATGCCAGAATGTTACCACCTCGCTCCCCCCCACCAAGGCTCGTGAGATCCCGCCCGAGGCCAACAGAGAATGCCGTTCTGCGAGCCTCACCCACCCCAGAAAAATTCCGGCAATATTCTCTCCCCACAGATACTGTCAGAAATTTTCTGCTGAAATTTTCCAGCATTTTCTGTTTTTGTGTGTAGATACCGGGCCCTGTTGTCCTGTGTGGATCGCTGTCAGCTAACTGCTTGCAACATGGGAACAGGGCAGGGCTACCCAGGCCTTGGGCCTAGTCGCCCATTCAATGAGATCAGAGTTCATTTGTATGTCAACCTCATCGACAGGCTGATGCCCCCTATCCCTGGGAAACTCATCCAACCCAAAACTGTGTACAGTTCTGGTCACCGTATTATAGGAAGGATATTATTAAACTAGAAAGAGTGCAGAAAAGATTTACTAGGATGTTACCGGGACTCGATGGTTTGAGTTAGAAGGAGAGGCTGGATAGACTGGGACTTTTTTCCCTGGAGTGTAGGAGGCTGAGGGGTGATCTTATAAAGGTCTATAAAATAATGAGGGGAATAGATCAGTTAGATAGTCAACATCTTTTCCCAAAGGTAGGGGAGTCTAAAACTAGAGGGCATAGGTTTAAGGTGAGAGGGGAGAGGTACAAAAGGGTCCAGAGGGGCAATTTTTTCACACACAGGGTGGTGAGTGTCTGGAAGTTGCCAGAGGTAGTAGTAGAGGTGGGTACAATATTGTCTTTTAAGAAGCATTTAGACAGTTACGTGGGTAAGATGGGTCTTGAGGGATATGGGCCAAATGTGGGCAATTGGGACTAGTTTAGTGGTTAAAAAAAGGGACGACATTGACAAGTTGGGCCGAAGGGCCTGTATCCATGCTGTAAACCACTATGACTCTAAACTTAGTCTTGAAAACTCCAAATTTCTCAGAATCCAGAGCCTTTCACCACAGGGAATTCCAGATTTTCACTAACAAATCTGTGTAAGAAAAAAGTGCTTTCTGATTCCACACCTCTCAGTCTTAACTCTAATTTTAAGACCTTGTCCCCTTATTCTGGATTCCTCCACCACACCACACTCCAATCCAGACAATATTGGATTGTCCCTAAGGATCTTAACGAATCAGTTTAGAATTTTAAACAGCCCCGTTAGACCAGCTCCCAACCTCCTGTCATCAGAGGAATGCAAGCTGCGTTTATACAATCCATCCACATCATTTGCCCCTTCTGGCCCCAGTATCATTCTTACACTCCCTCCAAGACTGAATTATCCGTCTATGACCGTCACAGGCTGTTGTTTGGAAACACTGGCTGTCCAAACAAGAGTTGCCTGTGTCTGTGGCTTGTGCATCACATTGGCTGGGGGTGGGGGAGGCTGGGTCGGTTTTAGATACAGATACAAACCTTACTTAGTTTAGGTCTGTCGTAAGGCAGGTGCAGCTCCATGGTGCACATTACAATGCGTTCGGTGAAGCCTTCCTGTCTCAGTGTTTCTGCACACACCAGTCCTGCGGGGCCTGGGTGGGAGAGAGGAGAAACAGTCAGCTCCATGGCGGCGAATGAGAGACCATAAACAACAACAACTTGCATTCATATAGTACCTGTAACTTAGTAAAATATACTAAGGTGCTCCATGGAAGCGCAGGCAGTATTGGCACTAACGAAGGAGACTTTAGACAGGTGACCAAAAAAGTTGGTCAAAGAGGTAGACTTTTAAGAACACGTTGAAGGAGGAGAGAGAGAGATGAAGAGAGAGTGACACAGCAGGAGAGAGCAAGAGTGAGAGAGTAAGAGAATGAGAGAGAGTGACAGAGAGAATGAGAGAGAACAAAAGAGAACGAGAGTGAGCAAGAGAGTGAGAGAGCAAAAGAGCGAGAGTGAGAAAGAGAGCAAGAGAATGAGAGAGAGCAACAGAGAGAAAGTGAGAGAGCAAGAGAGAGTTAGAGCAAGAGATAAAGAGAGAACAAGAGAGAGCGAGAGTGAGCAAGAGAGTGTGAGAGCAAGAGAATGAGAGAGAGTGAGAGTGAGAGAGCAAGAGGAGAGAGTGCAAGAGACTGTGAGAGCAGGAAAGTGACAGAGCAAGAGAGAGAGAGAGCAAGAGAAGGAGAGTGAGTGAGAGTGAAAGAGCAAGAGAACAAGAGAGAGAGCGAGACTGAGAGAGAGGTGGAGGGGTCGTAAGATTTAGGGATGAAATTCCAGAGTATGTGCGCAAGACGACTGAAGGCACAGTCAACTTGTTGGGGCAGTGGAAGTGGAAGAGGTGAAAATTGAAGGGATGCAACATTTGTGGAGAGTTTTAAGGCTCGTGAAGTCTATAGTGGGGGATCCTCATGTAGATCAGTGTGGCCAGGGTAAACGGGACTTGGTCCGAATTAGAATACAGCAGTTTTGGACGTTGCGAGGCAGAAAGATTATTTTGTTAAACCGGGTGAGACATTTAGAAGATATCAGTTGGAAATAGTCAGTCTTAAGAACACAGGAATGTGAGAACAGGAACAAGCCATTCAGCCCCTCAACGCTGCTGTGCCAGTAAATAAGATCAGGACTGATCTAAAGCTTAGCTCCAGCCAACCCTCTAAACCCACGTTTAGCAAAAACCTTCAATCTTCGATTTAGAATGATTAATGGAGCGAGTGCGTGATGCTTTCTGTGGGAGAGAGTGCTCCATCTCAAATAATTGTCCACATCCCCCTCGTCACAATCCCTGTTGGGGAACCAAAATTAAAAGCCACCTCATTTACTAAATCACCCCCAAATGAAGAAATCGCCCACAAGACTTACATGTTTTTGGAACTTTTACTTTAACACGAATCAGGAGCAATGTAAATTAAACACGATTGTACAGGCAAATGGTACTCCCAATAGGTAAATCTCACACTAAACAGTTGATACAACACAAAACGCTGTTCTTTATTCATGCGGAGTAGGGCTGGAGTTCTATCTGACAGCAACTATCATCTGACACTAATCTCAAAATTGCAATCCCCTACCCCGGTAACCTATCGCCCTTTTTGTTTTAACCAAGAGTCCATCCAGCTCCATCTTTTCAAGAAGTTCCAAAGGCTCATGACTTTGAGAGAAAACAATTTGCTTTATCCCCGTTTTAAATGGGTGACCCTTATTTTTAAATAGTGACCCCCTCATTCTAGATTCTCCCAAGGAAGCAAGGCACATTTCTATGAACCTTCTCTCCCTCTCAGGTCACATGCTCGTGATGTTGCAGTTTTCCAGGATTCCTGTTCATCCGACAAACCAATAACCCCCTGGTTCACAGTCTGGTCACTTCTGGGAAAATAACCACAACCTTCCAGGTTTTAGACCTTTTTAGCCAGCTCACACAGTCTCTGCGAGAGCTCTGTCTCCTTTTCTGCCAAACTGAAAAAAACTGATTTCTTCCTGAGAGAGATTTGCTTCTTCCCCTCACACGAATTCTGTGTTCCTCTTTCTGTCTCGGTCTGCTTTCTCTTTGTAGCCGCATCTGTGCGCTGATCACCTTCTCCCTCCGGCTCTCCGAACTTAAGCAGTAGCTTCTTTGTCTATCATCTTTGTGTCCGGCCACATGGCCTTTGTTTCGCAACTTTCTTCCTGTTGGTACTGCTTCCAGGTCAAGGGTTGCGGCATCACAAAGACCAGAATTTTTTAATATCCAGGAGAATTTCAGTTGATCCGTTTACAATTGAAGCAAAACTCTTGCAACATGGTGGCACAGTGGTTAGCACTGCTGCCTCACACCGCCAGGGACCCAGGCTCGACTTTCGGCTTGGGTGACTGTCTGTGTGGAGTCTGCACATTCTCCCCGTATCTGCGGGTGCTCTGGTTTCCTCCCACAGACCGAAAGATGTGCTGGTTAGGTGGATTGGCCATGCTAAATTCTTCCTCAGTGAACCTGAACAGGCGCCGGAGTGTGGCGACTAGGGGATTTTCACAGTAACTTCATTGCAGTGTTAATATAAGCCTACTTGTGACACTAATAAGTAAACTTTTATTGTGCACAATTCTGGTCGCCACACTACCAGAAGAATGTTGATGCTTTGGAGAGGGTACAGAAGAGGTTTACCAGGATGTTACCTGGCCTGGAGGGCATTAGCTATGAGGAGAGGTTGGATAAACTCGGTTTGTTCTCACTGAAATAACGGAGGTTGAGGGATGACCTGATAGAGGTTTACAAGACTATGAGAGGCATGGACAGAGTGGATAGTTAGATGCTCTTTCCTAGAGTAGAAAAATCAAGTACTAGGGGACATAGGTTTAAGGTGCGTGGGGAAACGTTTAGAGGAGATGTGCGAGGCAAGTTTTTTACACAGAGGGTGATGAATGTCTGGAATGCGCTGCCCATGGAGGTGGTGGGAGCAGGTACAACAGCAGCATTTAAGGGGCATTTAGATGAATACATGAATAGGATGGGAACGGAAGGATACGGACTCTGTAAGTGCATACGGTTTTAGTTTAGGCCGGCACCATGATTGGCGCAGGCTTGGAGGGCCTTAGGGCCTGTTCCTGTGCTGTACTGTTCTTTGTTCTTTTCATTCTTAAATCCTTTTCAAATCATGAAAGGCGCTATCTAAATGCAAACTATTGCTTTCTGTTAAACGAAGGTTCCCAATCCCCTCCATTTCCCCATGGCCTCGCCTCCAGCCACTTTCATTGGCTTTCCGGGAACTGGGCACGTACCTGAGCCAATGATGAGCACACTGGTGCTGCTAAAACTGTTGTCGCAAAGAGTCGTGCACCTTGCCATCCGCTTCACCCTCTTCTGTGACTGGAGAGCCTGGGAGCAAAGGGGGTAGAAGGTGAAATCACAGTGGCAACAATTCTGGTGTCGGGGTTGGGGGTGTGGGGTGGGGGGGGACTCCATAGGGCTAGGTGCATTGTCAGCGCTGAATGTCACAGTCAGTCGTCCAGATGGAGCAGCCTGACGTCTGCGATCTGAACATCTCCACACGGCCCCCCCCCCCGTGTAGGGGGAGAAAGCAACATTAAAAAGGGACATTGCTGACAGTTCTGGATTTTGATTGCATTCCCAGCTTCTCTCACCAGAATACAGCAAACATATCAGAATGTTTAAAAGCACCTTCTGAAGCAGAAAATGCTTAAAGTTTATTTATTCGTGTCACAAGTAGGCTTATATTAACACTGCAATGAAGATTACTATGAAAATCCCCTAGCTGCCACACTCCAATGCCTGTTCCGGTACACTGAGGGAGAATTTTACCACAGCCAATGCATCTAACCAGCACATCTTTGGACTGTGGGAGGAAACCGGAGCACCCGGAGGAAACCCATGGAGGGAGAACATGCAAACTCCACATAGACAGTGACCCAACCTGGGAATCGAACCCAGGTCCCTGGCTCTGTGAGGCAGCACTGCTAACCACTGTACCACTGTGCAGCCCTTGCTCAGCAGGGTATATGAAGAGAGGGAGTTTCAAGTCGTGATGACCTTTCAAAGCAACTTTTCCAGCACTTTCTATTTTGAAATTCAGCCCACCAGCATCTGCTGTGCAGTGTTTTGCTTTTGGTAAGAGGGTGTGTCAGTGTCGAGAGGCAGTGACATGGTTCACCACACTGGGTCTCAGGCCCAGGGGGATCGCAGCCAGACTGAAGCTAGCAGGAGTGCAGAGTGAGGGCTGGAGAGTCACTCAACTCCAGCACAGAGGGAGAAACAATTGCTGCACAAACAGAATGTTAACATTCATCCAGGACAAATCGCTGCTGCCTTTTTGTTTGGAAGCGTTTGTCTTCACCCTTGTCAAAGTGAAGAAACTAAGTCCTGGGCTTGAGTAAGGAAGGGTGACACCCAGAGCAGAATTCTACCAGCACGTCCGTCTGGGTTTCACACGATCCCGCCCAAGGCCAACAGAGAATGCCATTCTCCGAGCCTCGCCCGCCCCCAGGCGTGCCGGTAAAATTCCAGCTCCAGTGTCAAACATTCTCGGGTCAGGATAGCTGCAAGTTACTGCAACCTGCACCAACAATCAGATTTAACTCCAAATAGCAACACCTCCAGCACCTGGCCCTAAATATCTGCTGGCAAAAAGCCAGCGAGGCAGATGAGGAGATTTTGTGTTATGATCTGGAACGCATGGCATGAAGGGTGGCACGATGGCACAGTGGTTCGCACCGCTGCCTCACAGCTCCAGGGACCCAGGTTCAATTTCCAGCTTGGGTCATTGTCTGTGTGGAGTTTACACATTCTCCCCATGTCTGCGTGGGTTTCCTCCGGGTGCTCTGGTTTCCTCCCACAGACCGAAAGACGTGCATTGGCCATGCTAAATTCTCCCTCAGTGTACCCGAACAGGCGCCGGAGTGTGGCGACTAGGGGTTTTTCACAGTAACTTCATTGCAGTGTTAATGTAAGCCTACTTGTAACTCTAATAAATATAAATAAAAGAACGGGAGATGGAAGCAGATTCAATGATACCTTTGAAAAGGGGATTGCGTTGAAAAATCATAGGGGTATGCGGAAAGCGTAGGATGGGGAGGAGCCAGCACAGAGACAATGGGCCAAATGGTCTCGGCCTGTGCTGTATAATTTGATATTCAGACCTCCCCTGTGTGAAGCTGCCCATTAGCTGCAAGTTAGACTTATCTTTTCTTTTTCTGCGGACTCATGGGCAGTCAATGTGAGTGGAGCCTGTTCAAACCCACTTTATATCTCATCGTTACAGCCTGTTAATGAGATTGGGTTTTCATTGGCAATGCTCGAGGGCTGGATTCACTCCCAGAACACACACATTAAAGGAGCAATTTCACAAGGGCACTGTGTTACCTGTTTACTTGCTCGCACCATCACTTTCTCCTTTTCGATTCTGACCTGCGAAGATGAACAGAGTTGATCAGAGATTGAAAATAACAGTCAAGAATGCAAACTGGAACAACAACACCTCATAGGAACATAGGAATTTGGAGCAGAGGTTGGCAAATTCAGCCCTACGGGCCTGCTCCACCATTCAGTCAGTTCATGGCTGATCTCTTAATTAAAACAAATTACTGCGGATGCTGGAATCTGAAACCAAAACAGAAAATGCTGGAAAATCTCAGCAGGTCTGGCAGCATCTGTAAGGAGAGAAAAGAACTGACGTTTCGAGTCCAGATGACCCTTTGTCAAAGATGACCACAAGCTGTATTTTGCTTTTATTAAAGTTGATTAGAGTGTGTTCTCCAACCAGGGTAGCATTAAGGACTGAAGAAGTGCTTTGTCTTGTATCCATGACATCTGACGGCACGGTGGCACAGCGGTTAGCACTGCTGCCTCACAGCTCCACGGTCCCAGGTTCAGCCGCAGCGTTTCCTGAAACTTCTGTGCAATTTTCAGTTCATTTGAAAATCATACCATATCTTTCCGTTTTTTCGAGGTTCTTGCATTTAATGAAGAATAATTATTTTTTTGCATTCTCATGCATTTGTTCAATCATATTTTAATGCATGTTCAAGAGATCAGCATGGCTGATCTCTCCCTGGTCTCAAATCCACATCTCCGCCTGTTCCCCATATTTCCTTAACCCTTTTTTTAATTAGATCTATATCTATCTCTTTCTTGAAACCATTTAATGATTCAGACTCTACGGGGCACTATGGGGCAGCGAGTTCCATAAACATCTTCTGATGACACACATTACAACCTTCTGGACCAACATTGAGTTCAGCAACTTTAGACTGTGAACTTTCCCCTCCATCTTGACACCCCTTTTTGTATTTTGGTCCCCTTAGTTTCCCCTAATACAACCTCGCCCCTCCCCCACAGGGCCACCTGTCACTTGTTTTTTGGTTTTGCTCCTTCTGAGCACTGACCTTTGTTCTCCTGTTAGCACATTCTGCTATCCAGTACCTTTGCTACTATTAGCTCTTCTTCAGTCCTTAATGCTACCATTAACACCCACTTTGTCTTGTATCCATGACATCTGACAGCAGGGTGGCACAGTGGTTAGCACTGCTGCCTCACAGCTCCAGGGTCCCAGGTTCGATTCCAGCCTTGGGTGACTGTCTGTGTGGAGTTTGCACATTCTCCCCGTGTCTGCGTGGGTTTCCTCCGGGTACTCTGATTTCCTCCCACACTCAAAAAATTGGCCATACTAAATTGCCCCTTAGTGTCCAAACTATGTTGGTTAGCGGGGTAAATAAGTGGGGCTATAGTGTGGGGTAAGATGTTCAGCTGAAGAGTCGGTGCAGGCTCGATGGGCTGAATGGCCTCCTTCTGCACTGTAGTGGTTCTATGGCATGTTTGTCAATCTCTCCTTAACTCTGACCTATTCCTGACCTTCTATTCCCTCTCCAACAATATAATTCATGACATTTCTATCCCTCTTCAGTTCTTAGACGATTTATATGGACTTGAAATGTTAACTCTGTTTCTCTCCACAGATGCTGCCAGACCTGCTGAGATTTTCCAGCATTCTGTTTCTATTTTCGTTTTCCAGCATCTGCGGTATTTTGCTTTTATTAACGTTGATTAGAATGTATTCTTCACCACGATTCTGTGCAACTTATAGTTCATTTGATAATCATAGCAAATCTTTCCATTGTTCAAGATTCTTGCATTTAATGAAGAATAATTTTTTTTTTTGCATTTTCATGCATTTGTTCAATTGTATTTTAACGTGTGTTCCTTTCTGTTTAACAATATTGTTTGATAATCTTGCCTCAGTAAGATTCCACTCTGTGTCTCACCATGACTGGAGCCTCTATTCTTCAGCCAGAGGCTGTTATTTTCGTTAAACATTTGAAGCTTTATGTTGAAGGTTAGCCGTTTACAATTCGCCGAATCTTCATCATTGAGTGAGGATAATTTTGCAGGCGACAGCGAATCAGAACTTGTTTTACATCTCTCCCGATTAATGGTCACTGACTACTGCTCAGGTGGGGCTTGGTCACCGGATAGGATTGGATGGGCTGAATGGTCTCTCTCTGCGAGGTGATTCACTAGGCTAATCCCTAGGATGAGAGGGTTGTCCTCGCAAGAGAGACTAAGTAGTCTAAGTCAGTATTCCTTGGAGTTTAGAAGAGTGAGGGGTGACCTTATTCAAACATATAGGCTGGAATTTTATCGCCCCTCCCACCACGGGAATCGGAGCAGGCGAGCGGCGGACAATGGGAAGGTCTGTTGATCTCGGGTGGGATTTGACGGTTTTAGGACGAGCAAGGCATAAAATCCCACCCATAAGATTCCTGAGGGGGCTTGACAGGGTAGATGGTGAGATGTTTACACGAATGGGAGAGTCTCCAACAAGGGGACAAGATAGCTACAAGATAAAGGGCCGATCATTTAAAACTGAGGTGCGTTGAAACTTCTTGTCACAGAGGCTGGTGAATCTCTAGAATTCTCTGCCCCAGGGGGTAGTGGAGGCTGGATCATTAGGAGTATTTAAAGTGGAAGTGGATAAATATTTGATAGATCGAGGAATAGAGGGCTGTGGGGAAATGGCACAGAAAAGGAACTGAGGACGGCATAGATCAGCCACGATGGTACTGAATGGCGGGGCAGGCTTGAAGGGCCTCATGGTCCACTCCTGCTTCTATTTCTTATGTTCTTGTGTGTTTCTAACTAATTTGATATAAATGCCCAGGGAGAGATTTAGAAGCTTGAGGAAATAAAGAAAAGGAAGGAAATGCTTTCAGATTAAATGGTTAGACACATTTGTGAACCACACTGCTGGTCTGCATGGCGACAGGATGTGAGCGTAAGGCTGCAAGGCCTGACCATCAGCCAGGCCCACAGCGGGAGGGGGGTAGAACCATCTGTGGGTGATTTACCCAAACTGATCTACAGGGGGAGCAACATTACGGAGGTCAAACAATTGGTGACATGCTTCTGGAAAAGAAAAGATAAACTTGAGTTTCTATAGTGCCTTTCACAACCACTGGATGTTCCAAGGGGGTTTACAGCCTTATAGTGTAACCACTGTTGTGATGCAAGGGATGTGACAACTAATTTACACAAAGCAGCTAACAGTAATACAATAATGATCAGATAATCTCTGTTTCAATGATGTTGGTTGACGGATAAAAATTAACCAGGATGTCAGGGAGAAAACCCATCTTCGAAATAGTACATCGACTCCAAAGGTGAGCCAGGACCTCAGTGTGAAATCTCACTGGAAAGATGTACCTCCAATAGCGCAGCACTCCCTCAGTACTGCACTGGAATGTTGTACCTCCAACAGCGCAGCACTCCCTCAGTACTGCACTGGATTACTGTACCTCCAACAGCGCAGCACTCCCTCAGTACTGCACTGGATTACTGTACCTCCAACAGCGCAGCACTCCCTCAGTATTGCACTGGAATGTTGTACCTCAAACAGTGCAGCACTCCCTCAGTACTGCACTGGAATGTTGTACCTCCAACAGCGCAGCACTCCCTCAGTACTGCACTGGATTACTGTACCTCCAACAGCGCAGCACTCCCTCAGTATTGCACTGGAATGTTGTACCTCAAACAGTGCAGCACTCCCGCAGTATCGCACTGGAATGTTGTACCTCAAACAGTGCAGCACTCCCTCAGTATTGCACTGGAATGTTGTACCTCAAACAGTGCAGCACTCCCTCAGTATTGCACTGGAATGTTGTACCTCAAACAGTGCAGCACTCCCTCAGTATTGCACTGGAATGTTGTACCTCAAACAGCGCAGCACTCCCTCAGTACTGCACTGGATTACTGTACCTCAAACAGTGCAGCACTCCCTCAGTATTGCACTGGAATGTTGTACCTCAAACAGTGCAGCACTCCCTCAGTATTGCACTGGAATGTTGTACCTCAAACAGTGCAGCACTCCCTCAGTATTGCACTGGAATGTTGTACCTCAAACAGCGCAGCACTCCCTCAGTACTGCACTGGATTACTGTACCTCAAACAGTGCAGCACTCCCTCAGTATTGCACTGGAATATTGTACTTCCAACAATGCAGCACTCCCTCAGTACCGCACTGGAATGTTGTACCTCCAACAGCGCAGCACTCCCTCAGTACCACACTGGAGTGTCAGCCTGGGTTGCTGTGCTCAGGTTTGTGAAGTGAAAATTGAGCTCGCCAACCTCTGGGCTCAAAGCTGAGCGCGTTATCAACTGAGTCAGGACTGACACCAAAGGGAACAAAGGAACAGTGCACAGTTCCGGGGGAGAGGAGATGATGTAGCACAAGGGGAGGGTGCAAGCATTACCTGAAATTTGGGTAAACTGTCCAATCCTGGGAAATCTTCAATATCTCCCGTAGCGACATTGAAACAGGCTCCATGCCAGGGACAACGAACTCGCCCATTGGTCAAAACACCTGGAAATAGAAAGACACATCTCTTATACTAGGTACAGTCACTAAGTAAAGGCTTCAGCCTGTTCATAATCATCAGCAATATGAAACCACTTCACATCAGGACCAGATTGGCAATGTACTGCTGCTGACTGCTACAGTCCAGTTGCTGGGGGGATCCCAGTGCCAGCTCTGTACACATGCTCTGCACACTGGGTAGTTATTCAGTCCCATCTGATCACAGACAGCTTGTGTATAACTTGTTTTATTCCTAATTATTCATACTCTGGATGTAGCCAGCATTCTCAATGCCCATCTCTAACTGCCCTTGAGAAGGCAGTGGTGAGCTACAACATGGATTAGCCGTGGTAAATGTGTGGGGTTACAGGGCTAGGGTGAGGGGGAGGACCTGGGTAAGATATTCTGTCAGAGGATCTTTGATTTGATTTGATTTGATTTATTCTTGTCACATGTATTAGTATACAGTGTGTGGTGAACCATTGTTGGTTCCCACCAGGTAGTGCTGAGCCATGGTCTGGCCAGTACTATGAGTCTGTAGATATGTTACTGTTGGGGTTAGGGTTGGGCTGTTCTACCTGTTAATATAGTCCTATGGTACACCCCAGTCGGCTCCACCTCCTGGGAGAGGTATAAAGGTCACTGCTCTGCCTGGTGACCCTTTAGTCTGGGATCGTATACTGTATATGGTAGCTCTGTTATTGTTGGCAATAAAAGCCTTTATTTCCCGAGTACATCCAGCCTCTCGTGTGTTATATCGCGCATCACAGTGAAAAGTATTGTTTCTTGCGCGCTATACAGACAAAGCATACCGTTCATAGAGAAGGAAAGGAGAGAGTGCAGAATGTAGTGTTACAGTCATAGCTAGGGTGTAGAGAAAGATCAACTTAATGCGAGGTAGGTCCATTCAAAAGTCTGATGGCAGCAGAGAAGAAGCTGTTCTTAGGTTGGTTGGTACGTGTCCTCAGACTTTTGTATCTTTTTCCTGATCGAAGAAGGCTGCTCTGGCGTCTGCAATGGTGATCTCGGATACAGGTTTGTCCGAGGCTCCCGTTATGGAGGGCATGCTCTCGCTGACCTCTTGCTCAAAATGGGCTTGGAATGTATTGAGCTCATCAGTGCAGATTCGATGGGCCACATGGCCTCTTCTGCACTGTCGGGATCCTATGATTCTATGTGGGACATCTACAGTCCTGTTCAGGAAGGTATTTAACCCAGCAACAGTGAAGGATTGGTGATATATTTCCAAGTCAGCAAGGCGTGTGGCTTGGGACCTTGCAGACGGTGATGTTCCCATGCACTTGCTGCCCTTGTCCTTCTGTGGGGTCGGGGTCGAGGTCACGGTTTTGATAGGCGCTGCTTTAGAAGCCTTGGCTAGCTGCTGCAGTGCACCTTGTAGATGGGACACACTGTCCCCTCTTGCCCGGCTGAGCGCTGAGTTTGTCAGGTGACAGGGCGATATGGTGCCTTCAATCCTCATCAAATTTCATCAGTAGAAAAGTGAAGGCTGCACAGCAGCTGTGGTCTCCTGTCCCTCTTGTTACTGTTTACACCTCATGGATGACTCAGTACTGCCCCCCTTGTTGAGGGGCTTGGCAGCATTGCAGCTTGACTAGACTGGGATTAGCCATTTTTGGAAAGGATAGGCCCCAAAGTCAAATGGCCATCCAGTATCCGTGTGTTTGAGGCCTGCTCCGTATCGCATTCCCACTCACAGCCTTTGCGTTTGAACTATTGTGTTCTGGTACTTGAACCTCCGACAGTTAGTAACTTGCTGGAGCGATTTCTCTCAGTGTTCCTCACAATCTTGTCTGTGTGACTGCGCACAGACCTTTCACAGTAAGAGTTTTAACAACATCAGGTTAAAGTCCAACAGGTTTATTTGGTAGCAAATACCATTAGCTTTCGGAGCGCTGCTCCTTCATCAGATGGAGTGGAAATCTGCTCAGCACTCTGAGCCTGGACATCACCATCAGACAAGTCATAGCCCCTGGTGTTGTTAAAACTCTGACTGTGTTTACCCCAGTCCAACGCCGGCATCTCCACATCACTGACCTTTCACCAGGGGTGCTCCGTAATGGGGACATTTATGTCCGATTGCACAGTATTCTCCTCTCTCCTTAATCAGCAGGGCCTTGCCACACGCCACATCCACCTCCCGCATCCTGTGGGCGTAAAGCACATGGTTCACCCACAGTCCATTGCGTTTAGGATTTATCCGCTCCCCCCACAACCCTCCCCCCCCCCCCCACACACCCCCATCCCCCCCCCCCCCCCCCCCCATCCCCCCCAAATTCCCCAGCGACTGGGAACTTTACACAGGTCGAATGGCCTGCCCGACTCCACATGCTGTCGCTGGGTGACACGATGGTGGAGGAGCACAGCTCGAGAGGCTCCACGCGGCCCTTAGCCCAAATGTGCAAAATGTCTCCCGCCTTTGTGTTCAAATCCCTTCGCGGTGTCGGCCTTCAACATCTCTGTAACCTCCTCTCCCTCCAACTCCGCCCCCACCCCGTCCAATTTCACCCCCCCCCCCCCAAACTGGCCGCACCCGGCCCCTCAGAGATCACCACACTCTTCCAATCCTGGCCTCTTGGTATATGTGCCCACCCTCGTCCCGAGGCCTTGCCACTCTGCTTGTGGCGGCGATTGAATTTTCCTGGAGCAAGGGGGGCTGCAAGACCGCTGCCATCCTGCTGGTGGCAGTGCTGGCTTGCTGATCACCATCAGACAAGTCATAGTCCCTGTTCCTCCATCCTGTTCCCGGGATCAACATCGGAGCAGGAAGATTTGTTTGACCCCATTTCCCTCCGACTATTTAATCAACTCAGCCGAAACAAGACATTCATGGGGGGATTTCTATTTTGTAGGTTTTCATTGAGTTCAGTGAAAGTTCCAGCTCAGTGGACAGATTAAGCCCTGAAATGTTGATTGCGATGGTTGCTTTAACCCAGCCACTACAGCAATGGCGGAGGAAACCTCATTACTTAGAACATAGAACATAGAACAGTACAGCACAGAACAGGCCCTTCGGCCCACGATGTTGTGCCGAGCTTTATCTGAAACCAAGATCAAGCTATCCCACTCCCTATCATCCTGGTGTGCTCCATGTGTCTATCCAATAACCGCTTAAATGTTCCTAAAGTGTCTGACTCCACTATCACTGCAGGCAGTCCATTCCACACCCGAACCACTCTCTGCGTAAAGAACCTACCTCTGATATCCTTCCTATATCTCCCACCATGAACCCTATAGTTATGCCCCCTTGTAATAGCTCCATCCACCCGAAGAAATAGTCTTTGAACGTTCACTCTATCTATCCCCTTCATCATTTTATAAACCTCTATTAAGTCTCCCCTCAGCCTCCTCCGCTCCAGAGAGAACAGCCCTAGCTCCCTCAACCTGTATAAAATTATGAAAGGCATAGATAGGGTGAACGGTGGGAAGCTTTTCCCTAGGTCGGTGGTGACGTTCACGAGGGGTCATAGGTTCAAGGCGAAGGGGGGGAGGTTTGACACAGATATCAGAAGGACATATTTTACACAGAGGGTGGTGGGGGCCTGGAATGCGCTGCCAGGCAAGGTGGTGGAGGCGGACACACTGGGAACGTTTAAGACTTATCTAGACAGCCATATGAACGGAGTGGGAATGGAGGGATACAAAAGAATGGTCTAGTTTGGACCAGGGAGTGGCGCGGGCTTGGAGGGCCGAAGGGCCTGTTCCTGTACTGTATTGTTCTTTGTTCTTTGTTCTCATAAGACCTACCCTCCAAACCAGGCAGCATCCTGGTGAATCTCCTCTGCACTCTTTCCAGCGCTTCCACATCCTTCTTATAGTGAGGTGACCAGAACTGCACACAATATTCCAAATGTGGTCTCACCAAGGTCCTGTACAGTTGCAGCATAACCCCACGGCTCTTAAACTCCAACCCCCTGTTAATAAAAGCTAACACACTATAGGCCTTCTTCACAGCTCTATCCACTTGAGTGGCAACCTTTAGAGATCTGTGGATATGGACCCCAAGATCTGTCTGTTCCTCCACAGTCTTCAGAACCCTACCTTTGACCCTGTAATCCACATTTAAATTAGTCCTACCAAAATGAATCACCTCACATTTATCAGGGTTAAACTCCATTTGCCATTTTTCAGCCCAGCTTTGCATCCTATCTATGTCTCTTTGCAGCCTACAACAGCCCTCCACCCCATCCACTACTCCACCAATCTTGGTGTCATCAGCAAATTTACTGATCCACCCTTCAGCCCCCTCCTCTAAGTCATTAATAAAAATCACAAAGAGCAGAGGACCAAGCACTGATCCCTGTGGCACTCCGCTAGCAACCTGCCTCCAGTCCGAAAATTTTCCATCCACCACCACTCTCTGTCTTCGATCAGATACAGTAAGAAGTCTCACAACACCAGGTTAAAGTCCAACAGGTTTATTTGGTAGCAAATACCATAAGCTTTCGGAGCAATGCTCCTTCGTCAGATGGCTCCATCTGACGAAGGAGCATTGCTCCGAAAGCTTATGGTATTTGCTACCAAATAAACCTGTTGGACTTTAACCTGGTGTTGTGAGACTTCTTACTGTGCTTACCCCAGTCCAATGCCGGCATCTCCACATCATTTGATCAGATAGCCAGTTACCTATCCAATCGGCCAACTTTCCCTCTATCCCACACCTCCTCACTTTCATCATAAGCCGACCATGGGGGACCTTATCAAACGCCTTACTAAAATCCATGTATATGACATCAACGGCCCTACCTTCATCAACACACTTAGTTACCTCCTCAAAAAATTCTATCAAATTTGTGAGGCACGACTTGCCCTTCACGAATCCGTGCTGACTATCCCGGATTAATCCGCATCTTTCTAAATGGTCGTAAATCCCATCTCTAAGGACCTTTTCCATCAATTTACCAACCACCGAAGTAAGACTATTACTTCTCTCTGATAGGGTTGCCAAGCCTCCAGGATTGTCCTGGAGACTCCAGGGATTGAAGATCAGTCTCTAGAACACTGTTGTGCGCAACTCTGGAGAAAAATCATCAGGATTTTAAAAAGGATTTTTTTTTTTTGTCATTTTCTTTGAACATTTTCCTTCATCAGCTAGAAAAAGATTGAAAATGGGAAGTGAAGGCTGCTTGCCTCAGTCCTGTATCACCCGCTTGGATAATGAGTCTTTTTGCTTTTAGATTGGCCAGGGAAGACAGTGTGTCACAAGGATGGATGTGTTGGCTGACCAATGGTTGGCGCCTGGGGCTAAGTCATGTGATGGAGCCTCCAGGAGTACATTTAATCACAGTTGGCAACTCTACTCTCTGATTTTGCACAATGATTTATGAAATGGAAAATGGCAGGGTGGCACGGTGGCACAGTGGTTAGCACTGCTGCCTCACAGCGCCAGGGACCCAGGTTCGATTCCGGCCTCAGGTGACTGTGTGTGTGGAGTCTGCACATTCTCCCCGTGTCTGCGTGGGTTTCCTCCGGGTGCTCCGGGTTCCTCCCACAGTCCAAAGATGTGCGGGTTAGGTTGATTGGCCATACTAAATTGTCCCTTAGTGTCAGGGGGAATAGCAGAATAAATACGTGGGGTTAAGGGAATAGGGCCTGGGTGGGATTGTGGTTGGTGGAGGCCTGATGGGCTGAATGGCCTCCTTCTGCACTGTAGGGATTCTATAACTCTACGATAACCTTGAGAAATGAGTGACAATGGGCTCTATCTTTACTGCACTAGGGTCTTGATAAGAATTGTCCTTTTTTTATTCATTCATGGGACATGGGCGTTGCTGGTTGGCCAGTATTTATTGCCCATCCCTAGTTGCCCTTGTTCAGATGGCAGTTGAGAGTCAACCACATTGCTGTGGCTCTGGAGTCACATGTAGGCCAGACCAGGTAAGGATGACAGATTTCCCTCCCTAAAGGACAGTAATAAACCAGATGGGTTTTTCTGACGATTGACAATGGTTTCATGGTCATCAGTAGATGCTTATTTCAAGATATTTTTTATTGAATTCAAATTCCACCATCTGCCGTGGCGGGATTCGAACCCAGGTCCCAGAACATCAGCTTAGTTTCTGGGTTGATAGTACAGTGAAAATACCATGGTCTGAAACAAGGATTCCACCTGCACTCTCGCCCTTTGGATTGACTGACTGGTGGTGGGTTCCCTGGTACAATATGGGTGCTGTCTCATTGCTGTGTCACTGGCTGCTCATGTACTGATACTTACTGTCCATCCTGCAGTTCATTGACGTGACACACTGCCACCTCGACCATGTCCTTTGGATTCTGGTAAAGGTCGATGGTGACGGGTCGCTCCTCGATGTGCTTGGTGCTCCCGTTGGCCTTACATGGTGGCATAGGGCTGACTTTGCCATTGGGTGAAAGACTTTCCTTCTCTCGCTCCTTCTCCTTGTCAGGACCCATCACTTCAACTTTGACTTCAACTGAAAGATGAGAGCGATGCTTTGAGCAGTGCATTACTCAAGGTTACAACAGTCATAGCATATTACCAATAGTCACTAGATTAATATATCTTGTGAATACTGCAAAATACACTCCGAGTACCTCAGCAGAAAGTAAAAAAATAACAAAATAAATTCACAAAATAAGATCGATAATGGAATATTTGCCAAAAGCTTACATATTCTTTGAAATGTTTTTCTGTGTGTGTAAATTAGATATATATGATAAAGATGTTGTATCATTCAATATTCAATATATATATATATATTCAATTCTCGTTGACTTCACTTTCGCTTGTTGTAGGTGAACATTCAAGGGTGCTTGAACACAAAGGGAAGGAAATTATACTTTAGTTGTTACAGGGCCTTGAATCAGAGTTCATTTCAAATCTCGCCTTCACTGCACCTCAGGATCTATTTGCCTCAGTGTGACCTAGATTCACAAAAATCCAGTCCAACAATATTCAGGTTAGGTGGATTGGCCATGTTAAATTGCCCGTTAGTGTCCAAAGATGTGCAGGTTAGGTGGATTGGCCATGCTAAATTGTCCCTTAGTGTCCAAAGATGTGCAGGTTAGGTGGATCTGTGCTAAATTTCCCGTTAGTGTCCAAAGGTGTGCAGGTTAGGGGAATTAGCCATGGTAAATGCGTAGGTAAGCCTGGGTAAGATGCTCTTCAGAGAGTTGGTGCAGTCTCGATGGGCCGAATGGCCTCCTTCTGCATTGTAGGGATTCTATGAAAATGATGCCTGCTTAGTGAGTTAATAAGCTGTGAAGACAGATTGCTGGCTTGTATTACTTGGCAGGAAGAAGTTGCAGATGACATTAAAACGTACAAAAACGGTTACTGGCACCAGTGGAATGGGCAAGAAGTGGCGGAGAATACTCAACATCAGTGAGTGAAAATACTTAGGAATTTCTAATGGGCAAAAACTACCTAAAAGCAGCACCTCGAGTGGGTAAGGACTGTAAAATAGTGAACTTTATTCTGGTTTGATTGACAGGAGGTGTTGAATGTAAGGCTGGACTTCCACCAAGTTGGAAAAACTTGTGAGCCCTTTAAAAATGGCAGGCAGCTCCCAATTTCAGGAATATTTTGGTCGGTGGGTGCGTGTGAGAGTTGGAATCTCAGCTGCTGGAGATTGAAGGGTTAATTTTTTTAATTCATTCATGGGACATGGGCGTTGCTGGCTGGCCAGCATTTATTGCCCATCCCCGGTTGCCTTTGTCCAGAGGGTAATTGAGAGTCAACCACATTGGTGTGGTTCTGGAGTCACATGTAGGTCCGACTAGGTAAGGACGGCAGATTTCCTTCCTTAAAGGACATTAGTGAACCAGACGAGTTTTTCCGACAATCGACAATGGTTTCATAGTCATCAGTAGATTCTTAATTCCAGATATATTTTATTGAATTCAAATTCCACCACTGCTGTGGCGGGATTTGAACCTGGGACCACAGCTGAGTTTCTGGATTAATAGTCCAGTGATAATACCACTAGACTATCACTGTTGCCAGGATGTCCACTCCACGCAGTTTCACTGGGCTCCACTGAGGAGCAGAGGTTCACTGGGGAATTCCAACGAACCACAACTGATCTTAAAGTAGCCTGATCCGGGAAAATGGCCCAGGATAGGATGGACTGATGTACGAGGAGAGATTGACTAGGTTACGATTGTTTTCGCTGGAGTTCAGACGAATGAGGGGGGATCTCATAGAGACTTATAAAATTCTAACAGGACTAGACGGGGTAGATGCAGGGAGGATGTTCCCAATGGTGGGGGAGTCCAGAACCAGGGGTCACAATCTGAGGATTCAGGGTAGACCATTTAGGATGGAAATGAGGAGACACTTCTTCACCCCACGAGTGGGGAACCTGTGGAATTCATTACCACAGGAAGTAGTTGATGCCAAAACATTGAATGTATTCAAGAGGTGGCTGGATATAGCACTTGCAGCAAATGGGGTCAAAGGTTATGGGTGATGGACTATCAATCAAGCAAAGACTAGTTTGTATGCAAGAACAAATAGGCTTTTATTCGCAAAAGACTTGGAGCACACCCATGCTGATGAACTGGTCCGGCGACTGAGACAGGGGGGTTGGGAGCAGTCACCTTTATACCTGGACCAGGGGGGGAGGAGTCTCAGGCAGGGCCGACAGGGGCATGCCCAGGCATGTCACACACACACACAGGCAATAAGCTTAACAGTGGTTTACCACAATGGGAAAGCAGGATTAGTCTATTGAGTTGGACAATCTGACATGATCGTGATGAATGGCAGAGCAGGCTCGAAGGGCCAAGTGGCCTCCTCCTGCTCCGATCTTCTCTGTTTCTATGGACACGGCACGCAGGTTGTCAGCACCTTTTCTTAGTGCCTGCCTCCTTCCATTTCTGGTGGGGCCTACAAATCAGGCTTCGTTAACGGCTCATGTGCAGGCAAAAAACCAACACGCACTGGACCTGCTTAGAATTTTTACATAAATCTCCAAAAGCGACAGCGATCGACTTGTCGATAAAAGCCCTCCACTGAATTGTGAGGTGGCAAGGTTTTCCTGTCAGGATCTGGATTTGAAACAAGGTGGTTCAGCTTTAAGGTTGATGCAGACAGGAGCCTGCTGTGGCTCAGAGACCAGCAAATCTGCTGACAGTCAGCAATGAGGCTGCTGCATTCTGCTGCGCAGGAATTCACCTACTGTGCAAAACTTTAATTAGGAAATTAAATGGCAGAGCAAAGTCACAGGGCACGAAGGCCTTGTTTTGCAGAGTTAGAGACTGCAGTTGTTTTACATCGGTTAACCTGGATTATTTTTTTGTGGCTCGGTTGTCCAGTGTGGGAAAAGAGCCTTTGCACAATGCGTGGGATAGTGACGTCTCTCCAGCAAATGTCTTGACTTCGCTTCGTGTTATGAACGGAGCGGCATGGTGGCACAGCGGTTAGCACTGCTGCCTCACAGCGGCAGAGACCCGGCTTTTATTCTCGGCCTTGGGTGACTGTCTGTGTGGAGTTTACAAGTTCTCCCCAGTGTCTACGTTGGTTTCTTCCCACAGTCCAGAGATGTGCAAGTTAGGTTGACTGGCCATGGAAAATTAGCCAGGTAAATACATGGGGGGTTATGGGGATAGGGCCTGGGTGGGATTGTTGTTGTTGCAGGCTCGATGGGCGAAATGGCCTCCTTCTGCACTGTAGGGATTCTTTGGGTGGGATTTGATGACCTCGCTCGTCCCAAAACAGTTAAAATCCCGCCCGAAATCAACAGACCTGCCATTGTCCCCCCTCCCCCGCTCTGATTCCCGTGGTGGGCAGGCCGGTGAACGTTGCTCTCCATTCCACCTGAATGGGAGATAACGGACAGAACATCACAGCCCAGAACGACTTCACCAACTTTATCCCCTACCACTTTGAAGCAGATTAAATGAGAAATTGAACCGGATTTCCCTCCAACATCCCAATTGGATTGTCGGGGAGAATCTGGGAGGAAAAACAGTTGGGACCAGAGTTCTTATTTCCTCGTTTTTACTGTTTATTTTCCGTCTGGGAATTGTGCAGAATTGATTGCTGCAGCCTAGCGCTGCCTCCCAGGCCTGACCTCAATTTCCCAACTGGAATGTTCATCTTTAGTACAAATGGGCCGGCATACAGAACGGTGGAAGCGATGTACCCGTTATATGAGGCGGGGTGGGGGGGGGGGGGGGGGTGGGGGGCGGTGGTGGGGGGGGGCATCCAATACAGATGCACCAAAATGTAACCCAGGTTAAAGGGGTTAAATTGTGAGGGAGGATGCATTGATGATGCATGTATTCTCTAGAGGATGGAAGATCAAGGGGCGATCTAGTCCAATTGTTTGAGTTGGTGAAAGGTTTTGACAGGGTAAACTGGGAGAACCATTTTTGTGATGGAACAATCTAGAACCAGGAACATAATCTGAAAATGAGACAATTATTCTGGTTGTATTTGATTGGCCTAACTGAATGGTGCAATTGGAGTTTCTGATCAATTCATTGGCTGATTACCAAGGAACCTTTGGAGTCTTAACTCTGCTAACACGAAGAGCTGGTTCAGAAAGGCAGTGTGTAGAACCCGGGAACCAAGTTCACCAGGAGAGACAACATCTGGAAGGAGAAGAGAACAAAGAACTGAATCCCTGTGACAACAAAATCCTGGCCAGGTTTTAATTCAGAAGATGAATTCAGCAAGGACATTTTTTTCCCCACAATGTGTGATGGAGATCTGAAACTCTCCCTCAAGAAACCGTTGAGCTTTTATTTTTTAAACTTTGTTTATTAGTGCCACAAGTAGGCTTATATTAACACTGCAATGAAGTTACTGCGAAAATCCCCCAGTCGCCACACTCCGGTGCCTGTTCAGGTACGCGAGAGAGAATTTAGCATGGCCAATACACCTAACCAGCATATTGTGGCTGAATGGAGTTTTAACTGTTAATATACTGAAAAATCTTCAACCAAGCAAACCTGATTTTTTGGTTCAAGTTGTTTTTTTCACTGTGCTGAGATTTCTTGTGGCCAGTGACCTGAAATTAGTCAAAGGACAGAAGGTGCCAGATGCAACAGCTTGTCCTTGGCAGGAATGGGTTCGGAGCAGACTCTTGGAGCCAGTGTTCCTTAGCTGGGCACTGGAATGTAAACAATATGCACTTAGGAGGCCGAGAAGTGATGAGGCCTGGAGTGACCCATGATACTATTCTGGTTGTATTTGATTGGCCTCATCGAACGATGCAACTGGGGTTTCTGATCAATTCATTGGCTGTTTACCAAGGAACCTTTGGAGTTTTAACTCTGCTAACACAAAGAGCTGGTTCAGGAAGGCAGTGTGGAGAACCCGGGAACCAAGCTCACCAGGAGAGACAACATCTGGAAGGAGAAGAGGGCAAAGAACTGATTCCCTGTGACAACAAAATCCTGGCCAGGTTTTAATTGCAAGTGGGAATCAATCTTAAGTTAAATAAGGTAACAGATAGTGAGTATTTGGTTGATGCATTAACAAGCACTTACTGTTGTTTAAGTAGTTACAGAATAAAGGAAATTGTGTTTACGTATTTAAAGTAAACTTTGTGGCTTTATTCACTACAGAGGTTAAAACACACAGGTTTGGGTAACATAAATGGCACCCCAGATAGGACCCGATAGGAAGTAACTGTAAAAATTGCTCCGGGTTGGACTCTTAAAACTTTTAAGTGATTTTGAACAAACCTGATGTTTACTCTGAGTGAATAAACGCAGTATAGGGGACCCTCGCTTAAACGTGGCGGTGGTAACTCTCTAGCTGGCCGTGAGAAGGGATTAAAGACCTATCTTTTGGTAGTATTGTGGGGCATGGATTGATTCATATTCCTGATACGCCAGGCGTAGGGGGAATAGGAACTAATTTTTAGCACAAAGTGAGTTCCTGGGCATAGTTGCCTGTCTTCCTCCCTTAGTTTAATCTAGAAGTAACGGGGAAAATGGCAGAGTGTTCGAAATGGGAAGAAATGTAAGGAGATTATCTCCATAAAAATGGCCACGTTGGGTGGAATTTTGTATCATTAATGAAGAGGACCTGGGATCTATGGGTCAAAAATGTTGGAACGAAGGGTATGGAGCCCAAGGGAAGCGAGTGATTGTGAGCTGTTTGGGGCAGTTACAGGGAAAGGAAAGGGAAGTTAAGCATGTAAATGATGAACTAGGGAATGCAAGCTTAGAAATAGAGCAACTACGAGTAACAATGAAGGTAAGAGGATGAGTTACAGCATGTTGTAGATATAGAAGTAAAGAAAGTGCAGGAGGATGTTAAAATTAAAATGGATAGAATGGAGAAAGATAGAAGGGCTTTGAGTTTAGTGGCAGATCATAAACAAAGAGATCAAGTTAATATGCTGCGCATGGCTCAGTTTGAGATGCATTGTGCAAAAGCTTACCATGAAAAGCAGCGAGTTATTATTGAAGAGGATGAGGCAGGAAAAGCTGTGTCTGTATTAACAGAGAAATGCACCAATCTGCAGGCAGCATTTAAGGTTTTACACCCAGTCAGTAATCATAGAATCCTACAGTGCAGAAGGAGGCCATTTGGCCCATCGACCACATTGACCACAATCCCACCCAGGCCCTATCCCCGTAACCCCACACATTTACCCTGCTAATCCCCTTGACACTAGGATCAATTTAGCATGGCCAATCAACCTAACCCGCACATCTTTGGACTGTGAGAGGAAACTGGAGCACCCGGAGGAAACCCACGCCGACACAGGGAAAATGTACAAACAGACAATAACCCAAGCCCGGAATCGAACCCGGGTCCCTGACGCTGTGAGGCAGCAGCGCTAACCACTGTGCCACCGTGCTGCCCCTAAGAGAGAAATAAGAATCAAATGAAAAGCAGGCTTCCACAGCTGACTATTCAAAGCGCCAGTGAGAAATTGAAAAGTTGAAGTCACAGTTATCAATACAGCAGGGAATGATGTGCGTGTTTGAGACAGTTGAGGTGCAGGATGAGGGTAATGCGGTAGATTGGGGTGCTTTGCAGGCCGCAACTAATCAATATTTAGAACATAATGAAAATTGGGGACCTCCACTTCCTTTTCCTGTGGACGAGACCCTTCAACACCTCCAGAGCTACCTCCTGTTCCAATGAACCTGATAACGACTCAACGTTGCGGAGGCGATGAGTCTGAAACAGCTACATATTCAACTCCATTCACAGTAGCACAGTTAGCTGAGATAGCGAAGAAAGTTACTGTATTCGAGCCAGCAGCAGACCTGTTTGCTTTCCTTGAAAGCTTTAGACAGCAGGGTGTGCTTCGTGGGCTGGATGAAGCAGAGCATCTGCCCGAGGTTCGTACAATCCCGCCCGAGGCCAACGGAGAATGCCATTCTCCGAGCCTCGCCCACCCTGGAACTGGGACGGGCGTGCCGGTAAAATTCTGGCCAATGTGTCTTAGTCTGGCTGTGCAATCTGCATTGCCCGATCCTCAAAATGTTGGGGAGGGATCATTAGAGGAGATGAAAGAAGCAATTTAACTGCCATTGGTTACAATAAAGGTGATCCAGTAGAAGGAATTGAATAGGTGTAGATAGCAAAAGGAGGAACATCCAACAGCCTTTGCCAGTCGCTTATGGATCCATTTTCAGAATGTTTTTGGGGAATTACAGAGACAGCATTTAGATAAGGAGGACACTGCTAAATGGGTGTGGACTTTGATATCACACGCCCCTGAGCGGAGTCAGAAAGCTTGTGTGCTTTATGATCCAACTGATGTAACACATAATGAGGCATGGGCTATAAGGCGAATGACCCGAGCTTGGGAACAGGGAGTACAGGATTTAGAAAAGGAGAAAAACAAAGCTGCAAAAGATGGGAAAATGCTGCCAGTGAGAGCTTCTAATCCCATTCCTGTCTGGAGAAATGAAGGTAGAGGGAGAGGCAATGGGGTTTACTCACAGGAAGCTCCGCCACAGGAGTCCAATGGTAGAGGCCAGTCTCTGGGTGATTCTAGACAGATAAGGTGTTTTCATTGTGGGCGATTAGGACATTTTGCCTGTGACTATAGGGGTCTTTCCAATCATATACACAGGGACCATACCCGCTGGGTCCACAATCTGAGCCGGGACCGAGGTCTGGACAGAGTCTGGGCAGGGACCTTGTAGGTTACCATTGAAGGGATCAGTGCAGAAAGCTCCAGTGAGAGAGACAGAAATGGCAGTTTTCTTTATCCTGAACTCCCGCCATATGAAGCGAGACAAATGTCTGGCTTCTCCAACTTGTGTGTGTAATACAAGATGGGATGGTGTAGGGCGACCTTTGGTGGATGGCGAGGTACAAGGCTGCCCCGTCGAGTTCCTATGGGACACAGGGGGATCCCGCACTACCCTTAACACATCCAAAATTATTGAACCACCCTGGCGTACTAATGGTACCATTGTACTGAGCGGATTCACTGCTCACTTGCAAGAGGGACTGATTACAGAACCGTTAGAGTTTCAATTGTGGAGTGTTGTTTGTTACCACCCTGCAATTTTAGTAGATCTTTCCCCGACGGCGGAGCATGTTTTGGGCTCTGACTTAATGACAAAGTGTAACTTTTCTTTTGTTCCAGTTAACTGTTGTATTTGGCAGATGGTTGATAGGGATGAAGCTCCAGCGGAAGTAGCTGTGGGGTCTTACACAGACAGAATTTGCACAGTGGGTGAATTTTGGTTTAATTCAGACACTATCACCGGACCTTTACCGGCACGCCTGCCCCGATTCCGGGGCGGGCGAGGCTCGGAGAACAGCATTCTCCACTGGCCTCGGGCGGGGTTGTACGAACCTCGGGCTGACATGTCCGTAAAATTCCGCCCAAAGTCTGATGATTCCGATATGCAAAGGATTATAGACAAACACAAGGCTGGGTTTGCGCAGCACAAACATGACTGTGGAAGGATAGAGGGTGAAATCATGGTGAATGGTCCAGAACCACAGAAACAATATGCTTTCTCTAAGCAGGCTGAAGGTGAGGTTGCTAAAGGTGATTGATAGTCTGCTACAGCAGTGAGTTCCACGTCCAGTGGCTTCCACTAACAATTCTCCGATTTGGCCAGTACGAGCAAACCCAGCCTTGTATTTGTCTATAATCCTTTGCATATCGGAATCATCAGACTTTGGGTGGAATTTTACGGACATGTCAGCCCAAGGTTCGTACAACCCCGCCCGAGGCCAGTGGAGAATGCCATTCTCCGAGCCTCGCCCGCGCCCGGAATCGGGGCGGGCGTGCTGGTAAAGTTCCGGTGATAATCTCCAAATTAAACCAAAATTCATCCACTGTGCAAATTCTGTCTGTGTAAGACCCCACAGCTACTTCCGCTGGAGCTTCATCCCTATCAGCCATCTGCCAAATACTAAAGTTAACCGGGTCAAAAGAAAAGTTACACTTTGTCATTAAGTCAGAGCCCAAATGGTTCTTGGCGTTTAATGGTAGATTATAGAATGTTAAACAAGGTTACTCCGTTAACAGCACCATCTGTAGCCACTAGTCCAGCTACGCTGTTAAAATAAATTCCACGGGCTAAATATTTTACTGTGCTGGATATAAGTAATGGGTTTTGGTCTATTCCACTAAATCGGCAGTGTCAGTATAAATTTGTTGGCCAACAATATGCTTGGACTTGTTTACCTCAGGGGTTTCATAATTCTCCATCTATATTTCCTCGTCGGTTGGCTACAGGATTAGAGGGGTTTTCACAACCTGAATGTTTGGTTCAGGACGTTGATGATCTTTTGTTACAAACTGCAACTAAAACTAATCTCCAGTTGTTAGATGAATCGCTTGCTCGCCTCACTAACTTAGGTTGTAAAATTAACCCTAAGAAAGCTCCAATCATACCATCTCGTCTGGTTAATTTGGGTACTGTCGTTACTCGAGGCAAACGAGAGATTGAACAAAAGCGAATTGACTCTATCTTACAATTACCTCTTCCAAAGGATGTTGGTGCACTTCGATCTTTCCTTGGTTCAGTGTGATACTGAAGAAATCATATTGATGGGTTTACAATTAAAGCTGCTCCATTGTCAGAGCTACTGCGCAAAAATGCTCCATGGCCATGGACTGATCAGCACACACAGACAGTATCTGATTTAAAGCGTGCTTTGGCTTCAGCGCCAGCAGTATGGGTGCCAGATCCTGATATCCCGTTTGCATTGGAAGTGGCAACAACCGATTTAATTCTCTCAGCTGTTCCTTTACAGGGAAGACACAACGGACTGGGACCAGTGGCTTAACGCCTCTCGACTCCTTACTCCAGTGGAACAAGGGTTTACTGTGTGTGAGCGCCATTTTTAGCGGTGTTTTGGGCAGTACAATTTTTCACATATATGATTGGTTTTAACCCATTAACAATTTTTACAGAACGTACACCTCTACAGCTTTTGTGAGATGGTCGAGTCAAAGATGGCTCTGTTAGTCAAGTTCGTTTAGCGCGATGGACTCTCTTGCTTCAAGACAGGTTACACGTACCAAAACACCCACTTTTCTAGCTGATGATCTTTATTATGGGGGTGAACCTCATGAAGCCAAGTGGTGGCAGCTAGTGATCCCAAGAGACGTTTTGTGCCTAAACAAGGGGGTGGGGGTGGGGGGGGGTGAAGGTGGTTGGTGGGGGGGGGGGGGGGGGGGTGGGGGGGGGGGGGTGGCGTGGAACTGTGCAGGAAGAGAATGTGACATGTTTATGTTGATGGATCTTAAAGAGTGGAGGATGGTGTCAGACAGACAGACTGTGGAATTTATGTAGAAGACCAGCAAGGAAATGTACTACTGGAATTGGCTTTAAAATTGCCCAGTAACATGAGTGCTCAGATGGAATTAGCAGCTATAGCCTATATAGTGAGCCACCCTGATATATTCCCATCTCCTGTAGGCATTTACTCTGATAGCATGTATGTTTGTAATAGCTTGACTGATTTTCTGCCACTATGGGAGGTTCGTGCGTTTGTGTCCGCAGGTGGAAGACCATTACCTTCTGCAGCCTTGTTATAATTTATTCTCCAGAAGGCTGATGGTAGGACCTTTGGCATTATTACAGTTAAGGGCCACCATAAAACTTCGCCAAGAGGTAATGTCAAGGCTGATGAGTTGGCGAAACAAGGGGCTCGTTCAGATTTTTGGCAGCCTCCAATTGTGGATCAGATTGATGCTGTTACAGTCAGTCAGACTAATATTGAAGACTTAAAATTGGCCCAGAGTGGAGATGCTGAGTTACAACAAATACAAGGGGCAAATCCAGCTCCCTGTGAGAGATGGAAGGATAAATTACAACTGAAAGATGGGGTGATTCTTAAAGTGGCCTAATCTCAGTGATGATGTGAGGCATTACGTTGAGAACTGTTTGATTTGTGCACAGAGCAATCCCAGTAGATATGCATAAAAGGAGATGTTACGACATACTCGGCTTGTAGAGGGACCTTGGACTAATCTTCAAATTGGTCCACTACCGCCATGCAAGGAGGGTTATACGTATGTCCTGGTTATCACTGACATCTTTACAAAATGGGTTGAGGCATTTCCTGTGCGATCCAATACCGCTAAAGCCACAGCTCAAATTTTGGTACAGCAGGTTTTTACAAGATGGGGGTTATCTCGGAGTATGGAATCAGACCAGGGGACACATTTTACTGAGAATGCAAATTGTGATGAAAACGTTTGGAATTGCTCAGAAATTTCACATAGCATATCACCCTCAGTCCATGGGATAGTGGAACGAATGAACCGTACTTTAAAGAGTGTGATTAAGAAGATGGTACATTAAAACATTTCTACCTAGGATATAGTGTTGCCTATTGTTCTAATGATAATACGGAACACTGTCTCTAGTTCCACCGGGTATACACCTCACATGCTAATGACTGGGCGTCCTATGAGAGGTGTTGACTATCTATTGGGGTTAGGTGTCTCAAAACCAGTACCTACGGCTCTTAATCATGAAAAGGGTAGGGCAGCAATTGTTAGAGACTATACTGGCTGCACATATGGCAGCAGCAGTCAAGATGGGACAGAAGAAACAACAGAGCAAGGCCTACTTGGATAGTAAGGTAAATCCAGTTGAGTATGCTGTAGGGCCGAAGGTGATGATTCATCTTTACAATCCTAGTACATTTTTAACTCCTAGATTTTCAGGTTCTTATGTCATAATTCACAAAGCTAGCCCATCCATGTACAAAGTGTGATAAGACACTGGGAAAACTAGTTGGTACCATGTTAACCAATTGAAATTATATGGGGCGCAAAGTTGGTAGCGTATGACATTGATGATTTTTCCACAAGCGATTCAGATGCTGAAGGTATTCTGAGTCCATTTCTTTTTCAATCTAGTTCAGAGCAACCTCCTTTAGATGGTTCTGTAACACAACATCGAAATTGTAGCACTGATCACTGTTGTGAATGTGGCACTGATCACTATTGAGAATGTGGCACTGATCACTGTTGTGAATGTGGCACTGATCACGATTGACAATGTAGCACTGATCACTATTGAGAATGAAGCACTGATCACTATTGAGAATGAAGCACTGATCACTATCGAGAATGTGGCACTGATCACGATTGACAATGTAGCACTGATCACTATTGAGAATGAAGCACTGATCACTATTGAGAATGAAGCACTGATCACTATCGAGAATGTGGCACTGATCACTATTAAGAATGAAGCACTGATCACTATTGAGAATGTGGCACTGATCACTCTTGAGAATGAAGAAATGATCACGATTGAGAATGAAGCACTGATCACTATTGAGAGTGTGGGACTGATCATTATTGAGAATGAAGCACTGATCATGATTGAGAATGTGGCACTGATCACTATTGAGAATGTGGCACTGATCACGATTGACAATGTAGCACTGATCACTATTGAGAATGAAGCACTGATCACTATTGAGAATGAAGCACTGATCACTATCGAGAATGTGGCACTGATCACTATTAAGATTGAAGCACTGATCACTATTGAGAATGTGGCACTGATCACTCTTGAGAATGAAGAAATGATCACGATTGAGAATGAAGCACTGATCACTATTGAGAGTGTGGCACTGATCACTATTGACAATGTGGCACTGATCACTATTTAGAATGTGGCACTGATCACTATTGAGAATGAAGCACTGATCACTATTGAGAATGAAGCACTGATCACTGTTGCGAATGAAGCAATGATCACTATTGGGAATGAAGCACTGATCACAATTGAGAATGTGGCACTGATCACGATTGAGAATGAAGCACTGATCACTATTGAGAATGTGGCACTGATCACTATCGAGAATGTGGCACTGATCACTATTGAGAATGTGGCACTGATCACTATTGAGAATGAAGCACAGATCACTATGGAGAATGTGGCACTGATTACTATTGAGAATGAAGGACTGATCACTATTGAGAATGAAGCACTGATCACTATCGAGAATGTGGCACTGATCACTATTGAGAATGTGACACTGATCACTATTGAGAATGTGGCACTGATCACTATTGAGAATGAAGCAGTGATCACGATTGAGAATGTGGCACTGATCACTATTGACAATGTGGCACTGATCACTATTGAGAATGTGGCACTGATCACTATTGAGAATGAAGCACTGATCACTATTGAGAATGAAGCACTGATCACTATCGAGAATGTGGCACTGATCATTATTGAGAATGAAGCACTGATCACTACTGAGAATGTGGCACTGATCACTATTGACAATGAAGCACTGATCACTATTGAGAATGAAGCACTGATCACTATTGAGAATGTAGCACTGATCACTATTGAGAATGAAGCACTGATCACTATTGAGAATGAAGCACTGATCACGATTGAGAATGTGGCACTGATCACTATTGAGAATGTGGCACTGATCACTATTGAGAATGTGGCACTGATCACTATTGAGAGAGAAACACAGACCATGATTGAGAATGAAGCATAGATCACTATCGAGAATGTGGCACTGATCACCATTGAGAATGTGGCACTGATCACCATTGAGAATGTGGCACTGATCACGATTGAGAATGGAGCACTGATCACTGTTGAGAATGTGGCACTGATCACGATTGAGAATGAAGCACAGATCACTATTGAGAATGTAGCACTGATCACGATTGAGAATGAAGCACAGATCACGATTGAGAATGTGGCACTGATCACGATTGAGAATGTGGCACTGATCACTATTGACAATGTGGCACTGATCACTATTGAGAACGTGGCAGTGATCACTGTTGAGAATGTGGCACTGATCACTATTGAGAATGTGGCTCTGATCACTATCCAGAATGTAGCACTGATCACGATTGAGAATGTGGCACTGATCACTATTGAGAATGAAGCACTGATCACGATTGAGAATGTGGCACTGATCACTATTCAGAATGTGGCACTGATCACTATTGAGAATGTGGCACCGATCAATATTGACAATGTGGCACCGATCACGATTGAGAATGAAGCGCTGATCACTATTGACAATGTGGCACTGATCACGATTGAGAATGAAGCACTGATCACGATTGAGAATGTGGCACTGATCACTATTCAGAATGTGGCACTGATCACTATTGAGAATGTGGCACCGATCAATATTGACAATGTGGCACCGATCACGATTGAGAATGAAGCGCTGATCACTATTGACAATGTGGCACTGATCACGATTGAGAATGAAGCACTGATCACTATCGAGAATGTGGCACTGATCACTATTGAGAATGTGGCACTGATCACTATTGAGAATGTGGCACTGATCACTATTGAGAATGAAGCACTGATCACGATTGAGAATGAAGCACTGATCACTATTGAGAATGTGGCACTGATCACTATTGACAATGTGGCACTGATCACTATTGAGAATGTGGCACTGATCACTATTGAGAATGAAGCACTGGTCGCTCTTGAGAATGTGGCACTGATCACTATTGAGAATGTGGCACCGATCAATATTGACAATGTGGCACTGACCACCATTGAGAATAAAGCGCAGATCACGATTGAGAATGTGGCACTGATCACTGTTGTGTATGAAGCACTGATCATTATTGAGAATGAAGCACTGATCACTATTCAGAATGTAGCACTGATCACTACGGTGATCACTATTGAGAATGTGGCACTGATCACTATTGAGAATGTGGCACTGATCACTATTGAGAATGTAGCACTGATCACTATTGAGAATGAAGCGCTGATCACTATTGAGAATGAACCACTGCTCACTATTGAGAATGTGGCACTGATCACTATTCAGAATGTAGCACTGATCACTACTGAGAATGTGGCACTGATCACTATTGAGAATGTGGCACTGATCACTGTTGAGAGTGAAGCACTGATCACAATTGAGAATGAAGCACTGATCACTATTGAGAATGTGACACTGATCACTATTGAGATTGTAGCTCTGATTCCGATTGAGAATGTGGCACTGATCACTATTCGGAATGTGGCACTGATCACTATTGAGAATGTGGCACTGATCACTATTCGGAATGTGGCACTGATCACTATCGAGAATATGGCACTGATCACGATTGAGAATGAAGCACTGATCACTATTGAGAACGTGGCACTGATCACTATTGAGAATGAAGCACTGATCACTATTGAAAATGTGGCACTGATCACTATTGAGTATGTGGCACTGATCACTCTTGAGAATGAAGCATTGATCACTATCGAGAATGTGGCACTGATCACCATTGAGAATGTGGCACTGATCACCATTGAGAATGTGGCACTGATCACCATTGAGAATGTGGCACTGAGCACTATTGAGAATGTGGCACTGATCACTATTGAGAATGAAGCACTGATCACTATTGAGAACGTGGCACTGATCACGATTCAGAATGTAGCACTGATCACTATTGAGAATGAAGCATTGATCACTATTGAGAATGTGGCTCTGATATCTATTGAGAATGTAGCACTGATCACTACTGAGAATGTGGCACTGATCACTATTGAGAATGAAGCACTGATCACTATTGAGAATGAAGCACTGATCACGATTGAGAATGTAGCACTGATCACTATTGAGAATGAAGCACTGATCACTCTTGAGAATGTGGCACTGATCACTATTGAGAATGTGGCACTGATCACTATTCAGAATGTGGCGCTGATCACTATTGAGAATGAGGCACTGATCCCGATTGACAATGTAGCACTGATCACTATTGAGAATGAAGCACTGATCACTATTGAGAATGAAGCACTGATCACTATTGAGAATGACGCACTGATCACTATTGAGAATGTGGCACTGATCACTATTGACAATCTGGCACTGCTCACGATTGAGAATGAAGCACTGATCACTATTGAGAACGTGGCACTGATCACTATTGAGAATGAAGCACTGATCACTATTGAGAATGTGGCACTGATCACTATTGTGAATGTGGCACAGATCACTCTTAAGAATGTGGCACTGATCACCATTGACAATGTGGCACTGATTACTATTGAGAATGTGGCACTGATCACTATTGAGAATGTGGCACTGATCAATATTGAGAAGGAAGCACTGATCACTATCAAGAATGTGGCACTGATCACTATCGAGAATGTGGCACTGATCACGATTGAGAATGTGGCACTGATCACAATTGACAATGTAGCACCGATCACTATTGAGAATGTGGCACTGATCACTATTGAGAATGTGGCACTGATCACTATTGGGAATGAAGCACTGATCACGATTGTGAATGTAGCACTGATCACTATTGAGAGTGTGGCACTGATCATTATTGAGAATGAAGCACTGATCACGACTGAGAATGTGGCACTGATCACTATTGAGAATGAAGCACTGATCACTATTGAGAATGAAGCACTGATCACTATTGAGAATGTGGCACTGATCACGATTGAGAATGAAGCACAGTTCACTATTGAGAATGAAGCACTGATCACGATTGAGAATGTGGCACTGAGCACTGTTGAGAATGTGGCACTAATCACCATTGAGAATGTGGCACTGATCACTATTGAGAATGTGGCACTGATTACTATTGAGAGAGAAACACAGATCACTATTGAGAATGAAGCATTGATCACTATCGAGAATGTGGCACTGATCACCATTGAGAATGTGGCACTGATCACCATTGAGAATGTGGCACTGATCACCATTGAGAATGTGGCACTGATCACTATTGAGAATGTGGCACTGATCACTATTGAGAATGAAGCACTGATCACTATTGAGAACGTGGCACTGATCACTATTCAGAATGTAGCACTGATCACTATTGAGAATGAAGCATTGATCACTATTGAGAATGTGGCTCTGATATCTATTGAGAATGTAGCACTGATCACTACTGAGAATGTGGCACTGATCACTATTGAGAATGAAGCACTGATCACTATTGAGAATGAAGCACTGATCACGATTGAGAATGTAGCACTGATCACTATTGAGAATGAAGCACTGATCACTCTTGAGAATGTGGCACTGATCATTATTGAGAATGTGGCACTGAACACTATTCAGAATGTGGCACTGATCACTATTGAGAATGAGGCACTGATCCCGATTGACAATGTAGCACTGATCACTATTGAGAATGAAGCACTGATCACTATCGAGAATGTGGCACTGATCACTATTGAGAATGAAGCACTGATCGCAATTGAGAATGTGGCACTGATCACTATTGAGAATGAAGCACTGATAACTATTGAGAATGAAGCACTGATCACTATTGAGAATGTGGCACTGATCACTATTGAGAATGAAGCACTGATCACTATTGAGAATGAAGCACTGATCACTATTGAGAATGTGGCACTGATCAATATTGAGAATGAGGCACTGATCACTATGGAGAATGTGGCACTGATCACTATCGAGAATGTGGCACTGATCACTATTGAGAATGAAGCACTGATCACGATTAAGAATGTGGCACTGATCACAATTGACAATGTAGCACCGATCACTATTGAGAATGAAGCACTGATCACTATCGAGAATGTGGCACTGATCACTATTGAGAATGTGGCACTGATCACTATTGAGAATGAAGCACTGATCACGATTGAGAATGAAGCACTGATCACTATTGAGAATGTGGCACTGATCACTATTCGGAATGTGGCACTGATCACTATTGAGAATGTGGCACTGATCACTATTGAGAATGAAGCACTGATCACTACTGAGAATGAAGCACTGATCACTCTTGAGAATGTGGCACTGATCACTATTGAGAATGAAGCACTGATCACTATTGAGAATGTGGCACTGATCACTATTGAGAATGAAGCACTGATCACTATTGAGAATAAAGCACTGATCACTATTGAGAATGTAGCACTGATCACTATTGAGAATGTGGCACTGATCACTATTGAGAATGAAGCACTGATCACGATTGAGAATGAAGCACTGATCACTATTGAGAATGTGGCACTGATCACTATTCAGAATGTGGCACTGATCACTATTGAGAATGTGGCACTGATCACTATTGAGAATGAAGCACTGATCACTACTGAGAATGAAGCACTGATCACTATTGAGAATGTGGCACTGATCACTATTGAGAATGAAGCACTGATCACTATTGAGAATGTGGCACTGATCACTATTGAGAATGAAGCACTGATCACTATTGAGAATGAAGCACTGATCACCATTGAGAATGTAGCACTGATCACTATTGAGAGTGTGGCACTGATCATTATTGAGAATGAAGCACTGATCACTACTGAGAATGTGGCACTGATCACTATTGAGAATGAAGCACTGATCACTATTGAGAATGAAGCACTGATCACTATTGAGAATGTGGCTCTGATCGCGATTGAGAATGAAGCACAGTTCACTATTGAGAATGAAGCACTGATCACGATTGAGAATGTGGCACTGATCACTGTTGAGAATGTGGCACTGATCACTATTGAGAGAGAAACACAGATCACTATTGAGAATGAAGCATTGATCACTATCGAGAATGTGGCACTGATCACCATTGAGAATGTGGCACTGATCACCATTGAGAATGTGGCACTGATCACCATTGAGAATGTGGCGCTGATCACTATTGAGAATGTGGCACTGATCACTATTCAGAATGTAGCACTGATCACTATTGAGAATGAAGCATTGATCACTATTGAGAATGTGGCTCTGATATCGATTGAGAATGTAGCACTGATCACTACTGAGAATGTGGCACTGATCACTATTGAGAATGAAGCACTGATCACTATTGAGAATGTGGCACTGATCACGATTGAGAATGTAGCACTGATCACTATTGAGAATGAAGCACTGATCAGTCTTGAGAATGTGGCACTGATCACTATTGAGAATGTGGCACTGATCACTATTCAGATTGTGGCACTGATCACTATTGAGAATGTGGCACTGATCCCGATTGACAATGTAGCACTGATCACTATTGAGAATGAAGCACTGATCACTATCGAGAATGTGGCACTGATCACTATTGAGAATGAAGCACCTATCGCGATTGAGAATGTGGCACTGATCACTGTTGAGAATGAAGCACTGATCACTATTGAGAATGAAGCACTGATCACTATTGAGAATGAGGCATTGATCACTATTGACAATGTGGCACTGATCACGATTGAGAATGAAGCACTGATCACTATTGAGAATGTGGCACTGATCACTATCGAGAATGTGGCACTGATCACTATTGAGAATGAAGCACTGATTAATATGGAGAATGCGGCACTGATCAATATTGAGAATGAGGCACTGATCACAATTAACCATGTAGCACTGATCACTATTGAGAATGAAGCAATGATCACTATCAAGAATGTGGCACTGATCACGATTGAGAATGTGACACTGATCACGATTGAGAATGAAGCACTGATCACAATTGAGAATGAAGCACTGATCACTATTGAGAATGTGGCACTGATCACGATTCGGAATGTGGCACTGATCACTATTGAGAATGTGGCACTGATCACTATTGAGAATGAAGCACTGATCACTACTGAGAATGAAGCACTGATCACTATTGAGAATGTGGCACTGATCACTATTGGGAATGAAGCACTGATCACTATTGTGAATGTAGCACTGATCACTATTGAGAGTGTGGCACTGATCATTATTGAGAATGAAGCACTGATCACGACTGAGAATGTGGCACTGATCACTATTGAGAATGAAGCACTGATCACTATTGAGAATGAAGCACTGATCACTATTGAGAATGTGGCACTGATCACGATTGAGAATGAAGCACAGTTCACTATTGAGAATGAAGCACTGATCACGATTGAGAATGTGGCACTGAGCACTGTTGAGAATGTGGCACTAATCACCATTGAGAATGTGGCACTGATCACTATTGAGAATGTGGCACTGATTACGATTGAGAGAGAAACACAGATCACTATTGAGAATGAAGCATTGATCACTATCGAGAATGTGGCACTGATCACCATTGAGAATGTGGCACTGATCACCATTGAGAATGTGGCACTGATCACCATTGAGAATGTGGCACTGATCACTATTGAGAATGTGGCACTGATCACTATTGAGAATGAAGCACTGATCACTATTGAGAACGTGGCACTGATCACTATTCAGAATGTAGCACTGATCACTATTGAGAATGAAGCATTGATCACTATTGAGAATGTGGCTCTGATATCTATTGAGAATGTAGCACTGATCACTACTGAGAATGTGGCACTGATCACTATTGAGAATGAAGCACTGATCACTATTGAGAATGAAGCACTGATCACGATTGAGAATGTAGCACTGATCACTATTGAGAATGAAGCACTGATCACTCTTGAGAATGTGGCACTGATCATTATTGAGAATGTGGCACTGAACACTATTCAGAATGTGGCACTGATCACTATTGAGAATGAGGCACTGATCCCGATTGACAATGTAGCACTGATCACTATTGAGAATGAAGCACTGATCACTATCGAGAATGTGGCACTGATCACTATTGAGAATGAAGCACTGATCGCAATTGAGAATGTGGCACTGATCACTATTGAGAATGAAGCACTGATAACTATTGAGAATGAAGCACTGATCACCATTGAGAATGTGGCACTGATCACTATTGAGAATGAAGCACTGATCACTATTGAGAATGAAGCACTGATCACTATTGAAAATGTGGCACTGATCACTATTGAGTATGTGGCACTGATCACTCTTGAGAATGAAGCATTGATCACTATCGAGAATGTGGCACTGATCACCATTGAGAATGTGGCACTGATCACCATTGAGAATGTGGCACTGATCACCATTGAGAATGTGGCACTGAGCACTATTGAGAATGTGGCACTGATCACTATTGAGAATGAAGCACTGATCACTATTGAGAACGTGGCACTGATCACGATTCAGAATGTAGCACTGATCACTATTGAGAATGAAGCATTGATCACTATTGAGAATGTGGCTCTGATATCTATTGAGAATGTAGCACTGATCACTACTGAGAATGTGGCACTGATCACTATTGAGAATGAAGCACTGATCACTATTGAGAATGAAGCACTGATCACGATTGAGAATGTAGCACTGATCACTATTGAGAATGAAGCACTGATCACTCTTGAGAATGTGGCACTGATCACTATTGAGAATGTGGCACTGATCACTATTCAGAATGTGGCGCTGATCACTATTGAGAATGAGGCACTGATCCCGATTGACAATGTAGCACTGATCACTATTGAGAATGTAGCACTGATCACTATTGAGAATGAAGCATTGATCACTATTGAGAATGTGGCTCTGATATCTATTGAGAATGTAGCACTGATCACTACTGAGAATGTGGCACTGATCACTATTGACAATGTGGCACTGATCACGATTGAGAATGAAGCACTGATCACGATTGAGAATGTGGCACTGATCACTATTCAGAATGTGGCACTGATCACTATTGAGAATGTGGCACCGATCAATATTGACAATGTGGCACCGATCACGATTGAGAATGAAGCGCTGATCACTATTGACAATGTGGCACTGATCACGATTGAGAATGAAGCACTGATCACTATCGAGAATGTGGCACTGATCACTATTGAGAATGTGGCACTGATCACTATTGAGAATGTGGCACTGATCACTATTGAGAATGAAGCACTGATCACGATTGAGAATGAAGCACTGATCACTATTGAGAATGTGGCACTGATCACTATTGACAATGTGGCACTGATCACTATTGAGAATGTGGCACTGATCACTATTGAGAATGAAGCACTGGTCGCTCTTGAGAATGTGGCACTGATCACTATTGAGAATGTGGCACCGATCAATATTGACAATGTGGCACTGACCACCATTGAGAATAAAGCGCAGATCACGATTGAGAATGTGGCACTGATCACTGTTGTGTATGAAGCACTGATCATTATTGAGAATGAAGCACTGATCACTATTCAGAATGTAGCACTGATCACTACGGTGATCACTATTGAGAATGTGGCACTGATCACTATTGAGAATGTGGCACTGATCACTATTGAGAATGTAGCACTGATCACTATTGAGAATGAAGCGCTGATCACTATTGAGAATGAACCACTGCTCACTATTGAGAATGTGGCACTGATCACTATTCAGAATGTAGCACTGATCACTACTGAGAATGTGGCACTGATCACTATTGAGAATGTGGCACTGATCACTGTTGAGAGTGAAGCACTGATCACAATTGAGAATGAAGCACTGATCACTATTGAGAATGTGACACTGATCACTATTGAGATTGTAGCTCTGATTCCGATTGAGAATGTGGCACTGATCACTATTCGGAATGTGGCACTGATCACTATTGAGAATGTGGCACTGATCACTATTCGGAATGTGGCACTGATCACTATCGAGAATATGGCACTGATCACGATTGAGAATGAAGCACTGATCACTATTGAGAACGTGGCACTGATCACTATTGAGAATGAAGCACTGATCACTATTGAAAATGTGGCACTGATCACTATTGAGTATGTGGCACTGATCACTCTTGAGAATGAAGCATTGATCACTATCGAGAATGTGGCACTGATCACCATTGAGAATGTGGCACTGATCACCATTGAGAATGTGGCACTGATCACCATTGAGAATGTGGCACTGAGCACTATTGAGAATGTGGCACTGATCACTATTGAGAATGAAGCACTGATCACTATTGAGAACGTGGCACTGATCACGATTCAGAATGTAGCACTGATCACTATTGAGAATGAAGCATTGATCACTATTGAGAATGTGGCTCTGATATCTATTGAGAATGTAGCACTGATCACTACTGAGAATGTGGCACTGATCACTATTGAGAATGAAGCACTGATCACTATTGAGAATGAAGCACTGATCACGATTGAGAATGTAGCACTGATCACTATTGAGAATGAAGCACTGATCACTCTTGAGAATGTGGCACTGATCACTATTGAGAATGTGGCACTGATCACTATTCAGAATGTGGCGCTGATCACTATTGAGAATGAGGCACTGATCCCGATTGACAATGTAGCACTGATCACTATTGAGAATGAAGCACTGATCACTATTGAGAATGAAGCACTGATCACTATTGAGAATGACGCACTGATCACTATTGAGAATGTGGCACTGATCACTATTGACAATCTGGCACTGCTCACGATTGAGAATGAAGCACTGATCACTATTGAGAACGTGGCACTGATCACTATTGAGAATGAAGCACTGATCACTATTGAGAATGTGGCACTGATCACTATTGTGAATGTGGCACAGATCACTCTTAAGAATGTGGCACTGATCACCATTGACAATGTGGCACTGATTACTATTGAGAATGTGGCACTGATCACTATTGAGAATGTGGCACTGATCAATATTGAGAAGGAAGCACTGATCACTATCAAGAATGTGGCACTGATCACTATCGAGAATGTGGCACTGATCACGATTGAGAATGTGGCACTGATCACAATTGACAATGTAGCACCGATCACTATTGAGAATGTGGCACTGATCACTATTGAGAATGTGGCACTGATCACTATTGGGAATGAAGCACTGATCACGATTGTGAATGTAGCACTGATCACTATTGAGAGTGTGGCACTGATCATTATTGAGAATGAAGCACTGATCACGACTGAGAATGTGGCACTGATCACTATTGAGAATGAAGCACTGATCACTATTGAGAATGAAGCACTGATCACTATTGAGAATGTGGCACTGATCACGATTGAGAATGAAGCACAGTTCACTATTGAGAATGAAGCACTGATCACGATTGAGAATGTGGCACTGAGCACTGTTGAGAATGTGGCACTAATCACCATTGAGAATGTGGCACTGATCACTATTGAGAATGTGGCACTGATTACTATTGAGAGAGAAACACAGATCACTATTGAGAATGAAGCATTGATCACTATCGAGAATGTGGCACTGATCACCATTGAGAATGTGGCACTGATCACCATTGAGAATGTGGCACTGATCACCATTGAGAATGTGGCACTGATCACTATTGAGAATGTGGCACTGATCACTATTGAGAATGAAGCACTGATCACTATTGAGAACGTGGCACTGATCACTATTCAGAATGTAGCACTGATCACTATTGAGAATGAAGCATTGATCACTATTGAGAATGTGGCTCTGATATCTATTGAGAATGTAGCACTGATCACTACTGAGAATGTGGCACTGATCACTATTGAGAATGAAGCACTGATCACTATTGAGAATGAAGCACTGATCACGATTGAGAATGTAGCACTGATCACTATTGAGAATGAAGCACTGATCACTCTTGAGAATGTGGCACTGATCATTATTGAGAATGTGGCACTGAACACTATTCAGAATGTGGCACTGATCACTATTGAGAATGAGGCACTGATCCCGATTGACAATGTAGCACTGATCACTATTGAGAATGAAGCACTGATCACTATCGAGAATGTGGCACTGATCACTATTGAGAATGAAGCACTGATCGCAATTGAGAATGTGGCACTGATCACTATTGAGAATGAAGCACTGATAACTATTGAGAATGAAGCACTGATCACTATTGAGAATGTGGCACTGATCACTATTGAGAATGAAGCACTGATCACTATTGAGAATGAAGCACTGATCACTATTGAGAATGTGGCACTGATCAATATTGAGAATGAGGCACTGATCACTATGGAGAATGTGGCACTGATCACTATCGAGAATGTGGCACTGATCACTATTGAGAATGAAGCACTGATCACGATTAAGAATGTGGCACTGATCACAATTGACAATGTAGCACCGATCACTATTGAGAATGAAGCACTGATCACTATCGAGAATGTGGCACTGATCACTATTGAGAATGTGGCACTGATCACTATTGAGAATGAAGCACTGATCACGATTGAGAATGAAGCACTGATCACTATTGAGAATGTGGCACTGATCACTATTCGGAATGTGGCACTGATCACTATTGAGAATGTGGCACTGATCACTATTGAGAATGAAGCACTGATCACTACTGAGAATGAAGCACTGATCACTCTTGAGAATGTGGCACTGATCACTATTGAGAATGAAGCACTGATCACTATTGAGAATGTGGCACTGATCACTATTGAGAATGAAGCACTGATCACTATTGAGAATAAAGCACTGATCACTATTGAGAATGTAGCACTGATCACTATTGAGAATGTGGCACTGATCACTATTGAGAATGAAGCACTGATCACGATTGAGAATGAAGCACTGATCACTATTGAGAATGTGGCACTGATCACTATTCAGAATGTGGCACTGATCACTATTGAGAATGTGGCACTGATCACTATTGAGAATGAAGCACTGATCACTACTGAGAATGAAGCACTGATCACTATTGAGAATGTGGCACTGATCACTATTGAGAATGAAGCACTGATCACTATTGAGAATGTGGCACTGATCACTATTGAGAATGAAGCACTGATCACTATTGAGAATGAAGCACTGATCACCATTGAGAATGTAGCACTGATCACTATTGAGAGTGTGGCACTGATCATTATTGAGAATGAAGCACTGATCACTACTGAGAATGTGGCACTGATCACTATTGAGAATGAAGCACTGATCACTATTGAGAATGAAGCACTGATCACTATTGAGAATGTGGCTCTGATCGCGATTGAGAATGAAGCACAGTTCACTATTGAGAATGAAGCACTGATCACGATTGAGAATGTGGCACTGATCACTGTTGAGAATGTGGCACTGATCACTATTGAGAGAGAAACACAGATCACTATTGAGAATGAAGCATTGATCACTATCGAGAATGTGGCACTGATCACCATTGAGAATGTGGCACTGATCACCATTGAGAATGTGGCACTGATCACCATTGAGAATGTGGCGCTGATCACTATTGAGAATGTGGCACTGATCACTATTCAGAATGTAGCACTGATCACTATTGAGAATGAAGCATTGATCACTATTGAGAATGTGGCTCTGATATCGATTGAGAATGTAGCACTGATCACTACTGAGAATGTGGCACTGATCACTATTGAGAATGAAGCACTGATCACTATTGAGAATGTGGCACTGATCACGATTGAGAATGTAGCACTGATCACTATTGAGAATGAAGCACTGATCAGTCTTGAGAATGTGGCACTGATCACTATTGAGAATGTGGCACTGATCACTATTCAGATTGTGGCACTGATCACTATTGAGAATGTGGCACTGATCCCGATTGACAATGTAGCACTGATCACTATTGAGAATGAAGCACTGATCACTATCGAGAATGTGGCACTGATCACTATTGAGAATGAAGCACCTATCGCGATTGAGAATGTGGCACTGATCACTGTTGAGAATGAAGCACTGATCACTATTGAGAATGAAGCACTGATCACTATTGAGAATGAGGCATTGATCACTATTGACAATGTGGCACTGATCACGATTGAGAATGAAGCACTGATCACTATTGAGAATGTGGCACTGATCACTATCGAGAATGTGGCACTGATCACTATTGAGAATGAAGCACTGATTAATATGGAGAATGCGGCACTGATCAATATTGAGAATGAGGCACTGATCACAATTAACCATGTAGCACTGATCACTATTGAGAATGAAGCAATGATCACTATCAAGAATGTGGCACTGATCACGATTGAGAATGTGACACTGATCACGATTGAGAATGAAGCACTGATCACAATTGAGAATGAAGCACTGATCACTATTGAGAATGTGGCACTGATCACGATTCGGAATGTGGCACTGATCACTATTGAGAATGTGGCACTGATCACTATTGAGAATGAAGCACTGATCACTACTGAGAATGAAGCACTGATCACTATTGAGAATGTGGCACTGATCACTATTGGGAATGAAGCACTGATCACTATTGTGAATGTAGCACTGATCACTATTGAGAGTGTGGCACTGATCATTATTGAGAATGAAGCACTGATCACGACTGAGAATGTGGCACTGATCACTATTGAGAATGAAGCACTGATCACTATTGAGAATGAAGCACTGATCACTATTGAGAATGTGGCACTGATCACGATTGAGAATGAAGCACAGTTCACTATTGAGAATGAAGCACTGATCACGATTGAGAATGTGGCACTGAGCACTGTTGAGAATGTGGCACTAATCACCATTGAGAATGTGGCACTGATCACTATTGAGAATGTGGCACTGATTACGATTGAGAGAGAAACACAGATCACTATTGAGAATGAAGCATTGATCACTATCGAGAATGTGGCACTGATCACCATTGAGAATGTGGCACTGATCACCATTGAGAATGTGGCACTGATCACCATTGAGAATGTGGCACTGATCACTATTGAGAATGTGGCACTGATCACTATTGAGAATGAAGCACTGATCACTATTGAGAACGTGGCACTGATCACTATTCAGAATGTAGCACTGATCACTATTGAGAATGAAGCATTGATCACTATTGAGAATGTGGCTCTGATATCTATTGAGAATGTAGCACTGATCACTACTGAGAATGTGGCACTGATCACTATTGAGAATGAAGCACTGATCACTATTGAGAATGAAGCACTGATCACGATTGAGAATGTAGCACTGATCACTATTGAGAATGAAGCACTGATCACTCTTGAGAATGTGGCACTGATCATTATTGAGAATGTGGCACTGAACACTATTCAGAATGTGGCACTGATCACTATTGAGAATGAGGCACTGATCCCGATTGACAATGTAGCACTGATCACTATTGAGAATGAAGCACTGATCACTATCGAGAATGTGGCACTGATCACTATTGAGAATGAAGCACTGATCGCAATTGAGAATGTGGCACTGATCACTATTGAGAATGAAGCACTGATAACTATTGAGAATGAAGCACTGATCACCATTGAGAATGTGGCACTGATCACTATTGAGAATGAAGCACTGATCACTATTGAGAATGAAGCACTGATCACTATTGAAAATGTGGCACTGATCACTATTGAGTATGTGGCACTGATCACTCTTGAGAATGAAGCATTGATCACTATCGAGAATGTGGCACTGATCACCATTGAGAATGTGGCACTGATCACCATTGAGAATGTGGCACTGATCACCATTGAGAATGTGGCACTGAGCACTATTGAGAATGTGGCACTGATCACTATTGAGAATGAAGCACTGATCACTATTGAGAACGTGGCACTGATCACGATTCAGAATGTAGCACTGATCACTATTGAGAATGAAGCATTGATCACTATTGAGAATGTGGCTCTGATATCTATTGAGAATGTAGCACTGATCACTACTGAGAATGTGGCACTGATCACTATTGAGAATGAAGCACTGATCACTATTGAGAATGAAGCACTGATCACGATTGAGAATGTAGCACTGATCACTATTGAGAATGAAGCACTGATCACTCTTGAGAATGTGGCACTGATCACTATTGAGAATGTGGCACTGATCACTATTCAGAATGTGGCGCTGATCACTATTGAGAATGAGGCACTGATCCCGATTGACAATGTAGCACTGATCACTATTGAGAATGAAGCACTGATCACTATTGAGAATGAAGCACTGATCACTATTGAGAATGACGCACTGATCACTATTGAGAATGTGGCACTGATCACTATTGACAATCTGGCACTGCTCACGATTGAGAATGAAGCACTGATCACTATTGAGAACGTGGCACTGATCACTATTGAGAATGAAGCACTGATCACTATTGAGAATGTGGCACTGATCACTATTGTGAATGTGGCACTGATCACTCTTAAGAATGTGGCACTGATCACCATTGACAATGTGGCACTGATTACTATTGAGAATGTGGCACTGATCACTATTGAGAATGTGGCACTGATCAATATTGAGAAGGAAGCACTGATCACTATCGAGAATGTGGCACTGATCACTATCGAGAATGTGGCACTGATCACTATTGAGAATGAAGCACTGATCACGATTGAGAATGTGGCACTGATCACAATTGACAATGTAGCACCGATCACTATTGAGAATGTGGCACTGATCACTATTGAGAATGTGGCACTGATCACTATTGAGAATGAAGCACTGATCACTACTGAGAATGAAGCACTGATCACTATTGAGAATGTGGCACTGATCACTATTGGGAATGAAGCACTGATCACGATTGTGAATGTAGCACTGATCACTATTGAGAGTGTGGCACTGATCATTATTGAGAATGAAGCACTGATCACGACTGAGAATGTGGCACTGATCACTATTGAGAATGAAGCACTGATCACTATTGAGAATGAAGCACTGATCACTATTGAGAATGTGGCACTGATCACGATTGAGAATGAAGCACAGTTCACTATTGAGAATGAAGCACTGATCACGATTGAGAATGTGGCACTGAGCACTGTTGAGAATGTGGCACTAATCACCATTGAGAATGTGGCACTGATCACTATTGAGAATGTGGCACTGATTACTATTGAGAGAGAAACACAGATCACTATTGAGAATGAAGCATTGATCACTATCGAGAATGTGGCACTGATCACCATTGAGAATGTGGCACTGATCACCATTGAGAATGTGGCACTGATCACCATTGAGAATGTGGCACTGATCACTATTGAGAATGTGGCACTGATCACTATTGAGAATGAAGCACTGATCACTATTGAGAACGTGGCACTGATCACTATTCAGAATGTAGCACTGATCACTATTGAGAATGAAGCATTGATCACTATTGAGAATGTGGCTCTGATATCTATTGAGAATGTAGCACTGATCACTACTGAGAATGTGGCACTGATCACTATTGAGAATGAAGCACTGATCACTATTGAGAATGAAGCACTGATCACGATTGAGAATGTAGCACTGATCACTATTGAGAATGAAGCACTGATCACTCTTGAGAATGTGGCACTGATCATTATTGAGAATGTGGCACTGAACACTATTCAGAATGTGGCACTGATCACTATTGAGAATGAGGCACTGATCCCGATTGACAATGTAGCACTGATCACTATTGAGAATGAAGCACTGATCATTATCGAGAATGTGGCACTGATCACTATTGAGAATGAAGCACTGATCGCAATTGAGAATGTGGCACTGATCACTATTGAGAATGAAGCACTGATAACTATTGAGAATGAAGCACTGATCACTATTGAGAATGTGGCACTGATCACTATTGAGAATGAAGCACTGATCACTATTGAGAATGAAGCACTGATCACTATTGAGAATGTGGCACTGATCAATATTGAGAATGAGGCACTGATCACTATGGAGAATGTGGCACTGATCACTATCGAGAATGTGGCACTGATCACTATTGAGAATGAAGCACTGATCACGATTAAGAATGTGGCACTGATCACAATTGACAATGTAGCACCTATCACTATTGAGAATGAAGCACTGATCACTATCGAGAATGTGGCACTGATCACTATTGAGAATGTGGCACTGATCACTATTGAGAATGAAGCACTGATCACGATTGAGAATGAAGCACTGATCACTATTGAGAATGTGGCACTGATCACTATTCGGAATGTGGCACTGATCATTATTGAGAATGTGGCACTGATCACTATTGAGAATGAAGCACTGATCACTACTGAGAATGAAGCACTGATCACTCTTGAGAATGTGGCACTGATCACTATTGAGAATGAAGCACTGATCACTATTGAGAATGTGGCACTGATCACTATTGAGAATGAAGCACTGATCACTATTGAGAATAAAGCACTGATCACTATTGAGAATGTAGCACTGATCACTATTGAGAATGTGGCACTGATCACTATTGAGAATGAAGCACTGATCACGATTGAGAATGAAGCACTGATCACTACTGAGAATGTGGCACTGATCACTATTCAGAATGTGGCACTGATCACTATTGAGAATGTGGCACTGATCACTATTGAGAATGAAGCACTGATCACTACAGAGAATGAAGCACTGATCACTATTGAGAATGTGGCACTGATCACTATTGAGAATGAAGCACTGATCACTATTGAGAATGTGGCACTGATCACTTTTGAGAATGAAGCACTGATCACTATTGAGAATGAAGCACTGATCACCATTGAGAATGTAGCACTGATCACTATTGAGAGTGTGGCACTGATCATTATTGAGAATGAAGCACTGATCACTACTGAGAATGTGGCACTGATCACTATTGAGAATGAAGCACTGATCACTATTGAGAATGAAGCACTGATCACTATTGAGAATGTGGCACTGATCGCGATTGAGAATGAAGCACAGTTCACTATTGAGAATGAAGCACTGATCACGATTGAGAATGTGGCACTGATCACTGTTGAGAATGTGGCACTAATCACCATTGAGAATGTGGCACTGATCACTATTGAGAATGTGGCACTGATCACTATTGAGAGAGAAACACAGATCACTATTGAGAATGAAGCATTGATCACTATCGAGAATGTGGCACTGATCACCATTGAGAATGTGGCACTGATCACCATTGAGAATGTGGCACTGATCACCATTGAGAATGTGGCGCTGATCACTATTGAGAATGTGGCACTGATCACTATTCAGAATGTAGCACTGATCACTATTGAGAATGAAGCATTGATCACTATTGAGAATGTGGCTCTGATATCGATTGAGAATGTAGCACTGATCACTACTGAGAATGTGGCACTGATCACTATTGAGAATGAAGCACTGATCACTATTGAGAATGTGGCACTGATCACGATTGAGAATGTAGCACTGATCACTATTGAGAATGAAGCACTGATCAGTCTTGAGAATGTGGCACTGATCACTATTGAGAATGTGGCACTGATCACTATTCAGATTGTGGCACTGATCACTATTGAGAATGTGGCACTGATCCCGATTGACAATGTAGCACTGATCACTATTGAGAATGAAGCACTGATCACTATCGAGAATGTGGCACTGATCACTATTGAGAATGAAGCACCTATCGCGATTGAGAATGTGGCACTGATCACTGTTGAGAATGAAGCACTGATCACTATTGAGAATGAAGCACTGATCACTATTGAGAATGTGGCATTGATCACTATTGACAATGTGGCACTGATCACGATTGAGAATGAAGCACTGATCACTATTGAGAATGTGGCACTGATCACTATCGAGAATGTGGCACTGATCACTATTGAGAATGAAGCACTGATTAATATGGAGAATGCGGCACTGATCAATATTGAGAATGAGGCACTGATCACAATTAACCATGTAGCACTGATCACTATTGAGAATGAAGCACTGATCACTATCAAGAATGTGGCACTGATCACGATTGAGAATGTGACACTGATCACGATTGAGAATGAAGCACTGATCACAATTGAGAATGAAGCACTGATCACTATTGAGAATGTGGCACTGATCACGATTCGGAATGTGGCACTGATCACTATTGAGAATGTGGCACTGATCACTATTGAGAATGAAGCACTGATCACTACTGAGAATGAAGCACTGATCACTATTGAGAATGTGGCACTGATCACTATTGGGAATGAAGCACTGATCACTATTGTGAATGTAGCACTGATCACTATTGAGAGTGTGGCACTGATCATTATTGAGAATGAAGCACTGATCACGACTGAGAATGTGGCACTGATCACTATTGAGAATGAAGCACTGATCACTATTGAGAATGAAGCACTGATCACTATTGAGAATGTGGCACTGATCACGATTGAGAATGAAGCACAGTTCACTATTGAGAATGAAGCACTGATCACGATTGAGAATGTGGCACTGAGCACTGTTGAGAATGTGGCACTAATCACCATTGAGAATGTGGCACTGATCACTATTGAGAATGTGGCACTGATTACGATTGAGAGAGAAACACAGATCACTATTGAGAATGAAGCATTGATCACTATCGAGAATGTGGCACTGATCACCATTGAGAATGTGGCACTGATCACCATTGAGAATGTGGCACTGATCACTATTGAGAATGTGGCACTGATCACTATTGAGAATGAAGCACTGATCACTATTGAGAACGTGGCACTGATCACTATTCAGAATGTAGCACTGATCACTATTGAGAATGAAGCATTGATCACTATTGAGAATGTGGCTCTGATATCTATTGAGAATGTAGCACTGATCACTACTGAGAATGTGGCACTGATCACTATTGAGAATGAAGCACTGATCACTATTGAGAATGAAGCACTGATCACGATTGAGAATGTAGCACTGATCACTATTGAGAATGAAGCACTGATCACTCTTGAGAATGTGGCACTGATCATTATTGAGAATGTGGCACTGAACACTATTCAGAATGTGGCACTGATCACTATTGAGAATGAGGCACTGATCCCGATTGACAATGTAGCACTGATCACTATTGAGAATGAAGCACTGATCACTATCGAGAATGTGGCACTGATCACTATTGAGAATGAAGCACTGATCGCAATTGAGAATGTGGCACTGATCACTATTGAGAATGAAGCACTGATAACTATTGAGAATGAAGCACTGATCACTATTGAGAATGTGGCACTGATCACTATTGAGAATGAAGCACTGATCACTATTGAGAATGAAGCACTGATCACTATTGAGAATGTGGCACTGATCAATATTGAGAATGAGGCACTGATCACTATGGAGAATGTGGCACTGATCACTATCGAGAATGTGGCACTGATCACTATTGAGAATGAAGCACTGATCACGATTAAGAATGTGGCACTGATCACAATTGACAATGTAGCACCGATCACTATTGAGAATGAAGCACTGATCACTATCGAGAATGTGGCACTGATCACTATTGAGAATGTGGCACTGATCACTATTGAGAATGAAGCACTGATCACGATTGAGAATGAAGCACTGATCACTATTGAGAATGTGGCACTGATCACTATTCGGAATGTGGCACTGATCACTATTGAGAATGTGGCACTGATCACTATTGAGAATGAAGCACTGATCACTACTGAGAATGAAGCACTGATCACTCTTGAGAATGTGGCACTGATCACTATTGAGAATGAAGCACTGATCACTATTGAGAATGTGGCACTGATCACTATTGAGAATGAAGCACTGATCACTAGCGAGAATGTGGCACTGATCACTATTGAGAATGTGGCACTGATCACTATTCAGAATGTGGCACTGATCACTATTGAGAATGTGGCACTGATCCCGATTGACAATGTAACACTGATCACTATTGAGAATGAAGCACTGATCACTATCGAGAATGTGGCACTGATCACTATTGAGAATGAAGCACCGATCGCGATTGAGAATGTGGCACTGATCACTATTGAGAATGAAGCACTGATCACTATTGAGAATGAAGCACTGATCACTATTGAGAATGTGGCACTGATCACTATTGACAATGTGGCACTGATCACGATTGAGAATGAAGCACTGATCACTATTGAGAATGTGGCACTGATCACTATCGAGAATGTGGCACTGATCACTATTGAGAATGAAGCACTGATTAATATGGAGAATGCGGCACTGATCAATATTGAGAATGAGGCACTGATCACAATTAACCATGTAGCACTGATCACTATTGAGAATGAAGCACTGATCACTATCAAGAATGTGGCACTGATCACGATTGAGAATGTGACACTGATCACGATTGAGAATGAAGCACTGATCACAATTGAGAATGAAGCACTGATCACTATTGAGAATGTGGCACTGATCACGATTCGGAATGTGGCACTGATCACTATTGAGAATGTGGCACTGATCACTATTGAGAATGAAGCACTGATCACTACTGAGAATGAAGCACTGATCACTATTGAGAATGTGGCACTGATCACTATTGGGAATGAAGCACTGATCACTATTGTGAATGTAGCACTGATCACTATTGAGAGTGTGGCACTGATCATTATTGAGAATGAAGCACTGATCACGACTGAGAATGTGGCACTGATCACTATTGAGAATGAAGCACTGATCACTATTGAGAATGAAGCACTGATCACTATTGAGAATGTGGCACTGATCACGATTGAGAATGAAGCACAGTTCACTATTGAGAATGAAGCACTGATCACGATTGAGAATGTGGCACTGAGCACTGTTGAGAATGTGGCACTAATCACCATTGAGAATGTGGCACTGATCACTATTGAGAATGTGGCACTGATTACGATTGAGAGAGAAACACAGATCACTATTGAGAATGAAGCATTGATCACTATCGAGAATGTGGCACTGATCACCATTGAGAATGTGGCACTGATCACCATTGAGAATGTGGCACTGATCACCATTGAGAATGTGGCACTGATCACTATTGAGAATGTGGCACTGATCACTATTGAGAATGAAGCACTGATCACTATTGAGAACGTGGCACTGATCACTATTCAGAATGTAGCACTGATCACTATTGAGAATGAAGCATTGATCACTATTGAGAATGTGGCTCTGATATCTATTGAGAATGTAGCACTGATCACTACTGAGAATGTGGCACTGATCACTATTGAGAATGAAGCACTGATCACTATTGAGAATGAAGCACTGATCACGATTGAGAATGTAGCACTGATCACTATTGAGAATGAAGCACTGATCACTCTTGAGAATGTGGCACTGATCATTATTGAGAATGTGGCACTGAACACTATTCAGAATGTGGCACTGATCACTATTGAGAATGAGGCACTGATCCCGATTGACAATGTAGCACTGATCACTATTGAGAATGAAGCACTGATCACTATCGAGAATGTGGCACTGATCACTATTGAGAATGAAGCACTGATCGCAATTGAGAATGTGGCACTGATCACTATTGAGAATGAAGCACTGATAACTATTGAGAATGAAGCACTGATCACTATTGAGAATGTGGCACTGATCACTATTGAGAATGAAGCACTGATCACTATTGAGAATGAAGCACTGATCACTATTGAGAATGTGGCACTGATCAATATTGAGAATGAGGCACTGATCACTATGGAGAATGTGGCACTGATCACTATCGAGAATGTGGCACTGATCACTATTGAGAATGAAGCACTGATCACGATTAAGAATGTGGCACTGATCACAATTGACAATGTAGCACCGATCACTATTGAGAATGAAGCACTGATCACTATCGAGAATGTGGCACTGATCACTATTGAGAATGTGGCACTGATCACTATTGAGAATGAAGCACTGATCACGATTGAGAATGAAGCACTGATCACTATTGAGAATGTGGCACTGATCACTATTCGGAATGTGGCACTGATCACTATTGAGAATGTGGCACTGATCACTATTGAGAATGAAGCACTGATCACTACTGAGAATGAAGCACTGATCACTCTTGAGAATGTGGCACTGATCACTATTGAGAATGAAGCACTGATCACTATTGAGAATGTGGCACTGATCACTATTGAGAATGAAGCACTGATCACTATTGAGAATGTGGCACTGATCACTATTGAGAATGTGGCACTGATCACTATTCAGAATGTGGCACTGATCACTATTGAGAATGTGGCACTGATCCCGATTGACAATGTAGCACTGATCACTATTGAGAATGAAGCACTGATCACTATCGAGAATGTGGCACTGATCACTATTGAGAATGAAGCACCGATCGCGATTGAGAATGTGGCACTGATCACTATTGAGAATGAAGCACTGATCACTATTGAGAATGAAGCACTGATCACTATTGAGAATGTGGCACTGATCACTATTGACAATGTGGCACTGATCACGATTGAGAATGAAGCACTGATCACTATTGAGAATGTGGCACTGATCACTATCGAGAATGTGGCACTGATCACTATTGAGAATGAAGCACTGATTAATATGGAGAATGCGGCACTGATCAATATTGAGAATGAGGCACTGATCACAATTAACCATGTAGCACTGATCACTATTGAGAATGAAGCACTGATCACTATCAAGAATGTGGCACTGATCACGATTGAGAATGTGACACTGATCACGATTGAGAATGAAGCACTGATCACAATTGAGAATGAAGCACTGATCACTATTGAGAATGTGGCACTGATCACGATTCGGAATGTGGCACTGATCACTATTGAGAATGTGGCACTGATCACTATTGAGAATGAAGCACTGATCACTACTGAGAATGAAGCACTGATCACTATTGAGAATGTGGCACTGATCACTATTGGGAATGAAGCACTGATCACTATTGTGAATGTAGCACTGATCACGACTGAGAATGTGGCACTGATCACTATTGAGAATGAAGCACTGATCACTATTGAGAATGAAGCACTGATCACTATTGAGAATGTGGCACTGATCACGATTGAGAATGAAGCACAGTTCACTATTGAGAATGAAGCACTGATCACGATTGAGAATGTGGCACTGAGCACTGTTGAGAATGTGGCACTAATCACCATTGAGAATGTGGCACTGATCACTATTGAGAATGTGGCACTGAACACTATTGAGAATGAAGCACTGATCACGATTGAGAATGAAGCACTGATCACTATTGAGAATGTGGCACTGATCACTATTCGGAATGTGGCACTGATCACTATTGAGAATGTGGCACTGATCACTATTGAGAATGAAGCACTGATCACTACTGAGAATGAAGCACTGATCACTCTTGAGAATGTGGCACTGATCACTATTGAGAATGAAGCACTGATCACTATTGAGAATGTGGCACTGATCACTATTGAGAATGAAGCACTGATCACTATCGAGAATGTGGCACTGATCACTATTGAGAATGAAGCACTGATCACGATTAAGAATGTGGCACTGATCACAATTGACAATGTAGCACCGATCACTATTGAGAATGAAGCACTGATCACTATCGAGAATGTGGCACTGATCACTATTGAGAATGTGGCACTGATCACTATTGAGAATGAAGCACTGATCACGATTGAGAATGAAGCACTGATCACTATTGAGAATGTGGCACTGATCACTATTCGGAATGTGGCACTGATCACTATTGAGAATGTGGCACTGATCACTATTGAGAATGAAGCACTGATCACTACTGAGAATGAAGCACTGATCACTCTTGAGAATGTGGCACTGATCACTATTGAGAATGAAGCACTGATCACTATTGAGAATGTGGCACTGATCACTATTGAGAATGAAGCACTGATCACTATCGAGAATGTGGCACTGATCACTATTGAGAATGAAGCACCGATCGCGATTGAGAATGTGGCACTGATCACTATTGAGAATGAAGCACTGATCACTATTGAGAATGAAGCACTGATCACTATTGAGAATGTGGCACTGATCACTATTGACAATGTGGCACTGATCACGATTGAGAATGAAGCACTGATCACTATTGAGAATGTGGCACTGATCACTATCGAGAATGTGGCACTGATCACTATTGAGAATGAAGCACTGATTAATATGGAGAATGCGGCACTGATCAATATTGAGAATGAGGCACTGATCACAATTAACCATGTAGCACTGATCACTATTGAGAATGAAGCACTGATCACTATCAAGAATGTGGCACTGATCACGATTGAGAATGTGACACTGATCACGATTGAGAATGAAGCACTGATCACAATTGAGAATGAAGCACTGATCACTATTGAGAATGTGGCACTGATCACGATTCGGAATGTGGCACTGATCACTATTGAGAATGTGGCACTGATCACTATTGAGAATGAAGCACTGATCACTACTGAGAATGAAGCACTGATCACTATTGAGAATGTGGCACTGATCACTATTGGGAATGAAGCACTGATCACTATTGTGAATGTAGCACTGATCACTATTGAGAGTGTGGCACTGATCATTATTGAGAATGAAGCACTGATCACGACTGAGAATGTGGCACTGATCACTATTGAGAATGAAGCACTGATCACTATTGAGAATGAAGCACTGATCACTATTGAGAATGTGGCACTGATCACGATTGAGAATGAAGCACAGTTCACTATTGAGAATGAAGCACTGATCACGATTGAGAATGTGGCACTGAGCACTGTTGAGAATGTGGCACTGATTACGATTGAGAGAGAAACACAGATCACTATTGAGAATGAAGCATTGATCACTATCGAGAATGTGGCACTGATCACCATTGAGAATGTGGCACTGATCACCATTGAGAATGTGGCACTGATCACCATTGAGAATGTGGCACTGATCACTATTGAGAATGTGGCACTGATCACTATTGAGAATGAAGCACTGATCACTATTGAGAACGTGGCACTGATCACTATTCAGAATGTAGCACTGATCACTATTGAGAATGAAGCATTGATCACTATTGAGAATGTGGCTCTGATATCTATTGAGAATGTAGCACTGATCACTACTGAGAATGTGGCACTGATCACTATTGAGAATGAAGCACTGATCACTATTGAGAATGAAGCACTGATCACGATTGAGAATGTAGCACTGATCACTATTGAGAATGAAGCACTGATCACTCTTGAGAATGTGGCACTGATCATTATTGAGAATGTGGCACTGAACACTATTCAGAATGTGGCACTGATCACTATTGAGAATGAGGCACTGATCCCGATTGACAATGTAGCACTGATCACTATTGAGAATGAAGCACTGATCACTATCGAGAATGTGGCACTGATCACTATTGAGAATGAAGCACTGATCGCAATTGAGAATGTGGCACTGATCACTATTGAGAATGAAGCACTGATAACTATTGAGAATGAAGCACTGATCACTATTGAGAATGTGGCACTGATCACTATTGAGAATGAAGCACTGATCACTATTGAGAATGAAGCACTGATCACTATTGAGAATGTGGCACTGATCAATATTGAGAATGAGGCACTGATCACTATGGAGAATGTGGCACTGATCACTATCGAGAATGTGGCACTGATCACTATTGAGAATGAAGCACTGATCACGATTAAGAATGTGGCACTGATCACAATTGACAATGTAGCACCGATCACTATTGAGAATGAAGCACTGATCACTATCGAGAATGTGGCACTGATCACTATTGAGAATGTGGCACTGATCACTATTGAGAATGAAGCACTGATCACGATTGAGAATGAAGCACTGATCACTATTGAGAATGTGGCACTGATCACTATTCGGAATGTGGCACTGATCACTATTGAGAATGTGGCACTGATCACTATTGAGAATGAAGCACTGATCACTACTGAGAATGAAGCACTGATCACTCTTGAGAATGTGGCACTGATCACTATTGAGAATGAAGCACTGATCACTATTGAGAATGTGGCACTGATCACTATTGAGAATGAAGCACTGATCACTATTGAGAATGTGGCACTGATCACTATTGAGAATGTGGCACTGATCACTATTCAGAATGTGGCACTGATCACTATTGAGAATGTGGCACTGATCCCGATTGACAATGTAGCACTGATCACTATTGAGAATGAAGCACTGATCACTATCGAGAATGTGGCACTGATCACTATTGAGAATGAAGCACCGATCGCGATTGAGAATGTGGCACTGATCACTATTGAGAATGAAGCACTGATCACTATTGAGAATGAAGCACTGATCACTATTGAGAATGTGGCACTGATCACTATTGACAATGTGGCACTGATCACGATTGAGAATGAAGCACTGATCACTATTGAGAATGTGGCACTGATCACTATCGAGAATGTGGCACTGATCACTATTGAGAATGAAGCACTGATTAATATGGAGAATGCGGCACTGATCAATATTGAGAATGAGGCACTGATCACAATTAACCATGTAGCACTGATCACTATTGAGAATGAAGCACTGATCACTATCAAGAATGTGGCACTGATCACGATTGAGAATGTGACACTGATCACGATTGAGAATGAAGCACTGATCACAATTGAGAATGAAGCACTGATCACTATTGAGAATGTGGCACTGATCACGATTCGGAATGTGGCACTGATCACTATTGAGAATGTGGCACTGATCACTATTGAGAATGAAGCACTGATCACTACTGAGAATGAAGCACTGATCACTATTGAGAATGTGGCACTGATCACTATTGGGAATGAAGCACTGATCACTATTGTGAATGTAGCACTGATCACGACTGAGAATGTGGCACTGATCACTATTGAGAATGAAGCACTGATCACTATTGAGAATGAAGCACTGATCACTATTGAGAATGTGGCACTGATCACGATTGAGAATGAAGCACAGTTCACTATTGAGAATGAAGCACTGATCACGATTGAGAATGTGGCACTGAGCACTGTTGAGAATGTGGCACTAATCACCATTGAGAATGTGGCACTGATCACTATTGAGAATGTGGCACTGATTACGATTGAGAGAGAAACACAGATCACTATTGAGAATGAAGCATTGATCACTATCGAGAATGTGGCACTGATCACCATTGAGAATGTGGCACTGATCACCATTGAGAATGTGGCACTGATCACCATTGAGAATGTGGCACTGATCACTATTGAGAATGTGGCACTGATCACTATTGAGAATGAAGCACTGATCACTATTGAGAACGTGGCACTGATCACTATTCAGAATGTAGCACTGATCACTATTGAGAATGAAGCATTGATCACTATTGAGAATGTGGCTCTGATATCTATTGAGAATGTAGCACTGATCACTACTGAGAATGTGGCACTGATCACTATTGAGAATGAAGCACTGATCACTATTGAGAATGAAGCACTGATCACGATTGAGAATGTAGCACTGATCACTATTGAGAATGAAGCACTGATCACTCTTGAGAATGTGGCACTGATCATTATTGAGAATGTGGCACTGAACACTATTCAGAATGTGGCACTGATCACTATTGAGAATGAGGCACTGATCCCGATTGACAATGTAGCACTGATCACTATTGAGAATGAAGCACTGATCACTATCGAGAATGTGGCACTGATCACTATTGAGAATGAAGCACTGATCGCAATTGAGAATGTGGCACTGATCACTATTGAGAATGAAGCACTGATAACTATTGAGAATGAAGCACTGATCACTATTGAGAATGTGGCACTGATCACTATTGAGAATGAAGCACTGATCACTATTGAGAATGAAGCACTGATCACTATTGAGAATGTGGCACTGATCAATATTGAGAATGAGGCACTGATCACTATGGAGAATGTGGCACTGATCACTATCGAGAATGTGGCACTGATCACTATTGAGAATGAAGCACTGATCACGATTAAGAATGTGGCACTGATCACAATTGACAATGTAGCACCGATCACTATTGAGAATGAAGCACTGATCACTATCGAGAATGTGGCACTGATCACTATTGAGAATGTGGCACTGATCACTATTGAGAATGAAGCACTGATCACGATTGAGAATGAAGCACTGATCACTATTGAGAATGTGGCACTGATCACTATTCGGAATGTGGCACTGATCACTATTGAGAATGTGGCACTGATCACTATTGAGAATGAAGCACTGATCACTACTGAGAATGAAGCACTGATCACTCTTGAGAATGTGGCACTGATCACTATTGAGAATGAAGCACTGATCACTATTGAGAATGTGGCACTGATCACTATTGAGAATGAAGCACTGATCACTATTGAGAATGTGGCACTGATCACTATTGAGAATGTGGCACTGATCACTATTCAGAATGTGGCACTGATCACTATTGAGAATGTGGCACTGATCCCGATTGACAATGTAGCACTGATCACTATTGAGAATGAAGCACTGATCACTATCGAGAATGTGGCACTGATCACTATTGAGAATGAAGCACCGATCGCGATTGAGAATGTGGCACTGATCACTATTGAGAATGAAGCACTGATCACTATTGAGAATGAAGCACTGATCACTATTGAGAATGTGGCACTGATCACTATTGACAATGTGGCACTGATCACGATTGAGAATGAAGCACTGATCACTATTGAGAATGTGGCACTGATCACTATCGAGAATGTGGCACTGATCACTATTGAGAATGAAGCACTGATTAATATAGAGAATGCGGCACTGATCAATATTGAGAATGAGGCACTGATCACAATTAACCATGTAGCACTGATCACTATTGAGAATGAAGCACTGATCACTATCGAGAATGTGGCACTGATCACGATTGAGAATGTGACACTGATCACGATTGAGAATGAAGCACTGATCACAATTGAGAATGAAGCACTGATCACTATTGAGAATGTGGCACTGATCACTATTGACAATGTGGCACTGATCACTGTTGAGAATGTGGCACTGATCACTATGGAGAATGTGGCACTGAACACTATCGAGAATGTGGCACTGATCACTATTGAGAATGAAGCACTGATCACGATTGTGAATGTGGCACTGATCACAATTGACAATGTAGCACTGATCACTATCGAGAATGTGGCACTGATCACTATTGAGAATGTGGCACTGATCACTATTGAGAATGTGGCACTGATCATTATTGAGAATGAAGCACTGATCACGATTGAGAATGAAGCACTGATCACTATTGAGAATGTGGCACTGATCACTATTCGGAAGGTGGCACTGATCACTATTGAGAATGTGGCACTGATCACCATTGAGAATGAAGCACTGATCACTATAGAGAATGAAGCACTGATCACTATTGAGAATGTGGCACTGATCACTATTGAGAATGAAGCACTGATCACTACTGAGAATGTGGCACTGATCACTATTGAGAATGAAGCACTGATCACTATTGAGAATGAAGCACTGATCACTATTGAGAATGTGGCACTGATCATGATTGAGAATGAAGCACAGATCACTACTGAGAATGAAGCACTGATCACGATTGAGAATGTGGCACTGATCACTATTGACAATGTGGCACTGATCACGATTGACAATGTAGCACTGATCACTATTGAGAATGAAGCACTGATCACTATTGAGAATGAAGCACTGATCACTATCGAGAATGTGGCACTGATCACTATTAAGATTGAAGCACTGATCACTATTGAGAATGTGGCACTGATCACTCTTGAGAATGAAGAAATGATCACGATTGAGAATGAAGCACTGATCACTATTGAGAGTGTGGCACTGATCACTATTGACAATGTGGCACTGATCACTATTTAGAATGTGGCACTGATCACTATTGAGAATGAAGCACTGATCACTATTGAGAATGAAGCACTGATCACTATTGAGAATGTGGCACTGATCATGATTGAGAATGAAGCACAGATCACTACTGAGAATGAAGCACTGATCACTATTGAGAATGTGGCACTGATCACTATTGACAATGTGGCACTGATCACGATTGAGAATGAAACACTGATCACTATTGAGAATGTGGCACTGATCACTATCGAGAATGTGGCACTGATCACTATTGAGAATGAAGCACTGATTAATATGGAGAATGCGGCACTGATCAATATTGAGAATGAGGCACTGATCACAATTAACCATGTAGCACTGATCACTATTGAGAATGAAGCACTGATCACTATCGAGAATGTGGTACTGATCACGATTGAGAATGTGACACTGATCACGATTGAGAATGAAGCACTGATCACAATTGAGAATGAAGCACTGATCACTATTGAGAATGTGGCACTGATCACTATTGACAATGTGGCACTGATCACTGTTGAGAATGTGGCACTGATCACTATTGAGAATGAAGCACTGATCACTATTGAGAACGTGGCACTGATCACGATTTAGAGTGAAACACTGATCACTATTGAGAATGTGGCACTGATCACTATCGAGAATGTGGCACTGATCACTATTGAGAATGAAGCACTGATTAATATGGAGAATGCGGCACTGATCAATATTGAGAATGAGGCACTGATCACAATTAACCATGTAGCACTGATCACTATTGAGAATGAAGCACTGATCACTATCGAGAATGTGGTACTGATCACGATTGAGAATGTGACACTGATCACGATTGAGAATGAAGCACTGATCACTATTGAGAACGTGGCACTGATCACTATTGAGATTGAAGCACTGATCAGTATTGAGAATGTGGCACTGATCACTATTGTGAATGTGGCACTGATCACTCTAGAGAATTTGGCACTGATCACTATTGACAATGTGGCACTGATCGCTATTGAGAATGTGGCACTGATCAATATTGAGAAGGAAGCACTGATCACTATGGAGAATGTGGCACTGATCACTATCGAGAATGTGGCACTGATCACTATTGAGAATGAAGCACTGATCACGATTGAGAATGTGGCACTGATCACAATTGACAATGTAGCACTGATCACTATTGAGAATGAAGCACTGATCACTATCGAGAATGTGGCACTGATCACTATTGAGAATGTGGCACTGATCACTATTGAGAATGTGGCACTGATCATTATTGAGAATGAAGCACTGATCACGATTGAGAATGAAGCACTGATCACTATTGAGAATGTGGCACTGATCACTATTGAGAATGAAGCACTGATCACTACTGAGAATGTGGCACTGATCACTATTGAGAATGAAGCACTGATCACTATTGAGAATGAAGCACTGATCACTATTGAGAATGTGGCACTGATCATGATTGAGAATGAAGCACAGATCACTACTGAGAATGAAGCACTGATCACGATTGAGAATGTGGCACTGATCACTGTTGAGAATCTGGCACTAATCACCATTGAGAATGTGGCACTGATCACGATTGGGAATGTGGCACTGATCACTATTGAGAAAGAAACACAGATCACTATTGAGAATGAAGCATTGATCACTATCGAGAATGTGGCACTGATCACCATTGAGAATGTGGCACAGATCACCATTGATAATGTGGCACTGATCACTATTGAGAACGTGGCACTGATCACTATTCAGAATGTCGCACTGATCACTATTGAGAATCAGCATTGATCATTGTTGAGAATGTGGCTCTGATATCTATTGAGAATGTAGCACTGATCACTAATGAGAATGTGGCACTGAGCACTATTGTGAATGAAGCACTGATCACTATTGAGAATGAATCACTGATCACGATTGAGAATGTAGCACTGATCAATATTGAGAAGGAAGCACTGATCACTATGGAGAATGTGGCACTGATCACTATCGAGAATGTGGCACTGATCACTATTGAGAATGAAGCACTGATCACGATTGAAATGTGGCACTGATCACAATTGACAATATAGCACTGATCACTATTGAGAATGAAGCACTGATCACTATCGAGAATGTGGCACTGATCACTATTGAGAATGTGGCACTGATCACTATTGAGAATGTGGCACTGATCACTATTGAGAATGAAGCATTGATCACTATTGAGAATGTGGCTCTGATATCTATTGAGAATGTAGCACTGATCACTACTGAGAATGTGGCACTGATCACTATTGAGAATGAAGCACTGATCACGATTGAGAATGAAGCACTGATCACGATTGAGAATGTAGCACTGATCACTCTTGAGAATGAAGCACTGATCACTCTTGAGAATGTGGCACTGATCACTATTGAGAATGTGGCACTGATCACAATTCAGAATGTGGCACTGATCACTATTCAGAATGTGGCACCGATCAATATTGACAATGTGGCACTGATCAATATTGAGAATGAAGCACTGATCACTATGGAGAATGTGGCACTGATCACTATTGAGAATGTGGCACCGATCAATATTGACAATGTAGCACTGATCACTATTGTGAATGAAGCACTGATCACTATTGACAATGTGGCACTGATCACAATTGAGAATGAAGCACTGATCACTATTGAGAATGTGGCACTGATCACTATTGAGAATGAAGCACTGATCACGATTGAGAATGAAGCACTGATCACTATTGAGAATGTGGCACTGATCACTATTGAAAATGTGGCACTGATCACTATTGAGAATGTGGCACTGATCACTATTGAGAATGAAGCACTGATCACTATTGAGAACGTGGCACTGATCACAATTCAGAATGTGGCACTGATCACTATTGAGAATGTGGCACCGATCAATATTGACAATGTGGCACTGATCAATATTGAGAATGAAGCACTGATCACTATGGAGAATGTGGCACTGATCACTATTGAGAATGTGGCACTGATCACTATTGAGAATGAAGCACTGATCACGATTGAGAATGTGGCACTGATCACTATTGAGAATGTAGCTCTGATCACGATTGAGAATGTGGCACTGATCACTATTGAGAATGTAGCACTGATCATGATTGTGAATGAAGCACTGATCACTATTGACAATGTGGCACTGATCACGATTGAGAATGAAGCACTGATCACTATTGAGAATGTGGCACAGATCACTATCGAGAATGTGGCACTGATCACTATCGAGAATGAAGCACTGATCACTATTGAGAATGTGGCACTGATCACTATTGAGAATGGGGCACTGATCACTCTTGAGAATGTGGCACTGATCACTATTGAGAATGTGGGACTGATCACTCTTGAGAATGTGGCACTGATCACTATTGAGAATGTGGCACTGATCACTATTGAGAATGTGGCACGAATCAATATTGACAATGTAGCACTGATCACTCTTCAGAATGAAGCACTGATCACTATCGAGAATGTGGCACGGATCACTATTGAGAATGTGGCACTGATCACGATTGAGAATGAAGCACTGATCACGATTGAGAATGAAGCACTCATCACTATTGAGAATGTGGCACTGATCACTATTGAGAATGGGGCACTGATCACTCTTGAGAATGTGGCACCGATCACTATTGAGAATGAAGCACTGATCACTCTTGAGAATGTGGCACTGATCACTATTGAGAATGTGGCACTGATCACTATTGAGAATGTGGCACGAATCAATATTGACAATGTAGCACTGATCACTCTTCAGAATGAAGCACTGATCACTATCGAGAATGTGGCACGGATCACTATTGAGAATGTGGCACTGATCACGATTGAGAATGAAGCACTGATCACGATTGAGAATGAAGCACTCATCACTATTGAGAATGTGGCACTGATCACTATTGAGAATGAAGCACTGATCACGATTGAGAAAGTGGCACCGATCACTATTGAGAATGAAGCACTGATCACTATTGAGAATGAAGCACTGATCACTATTGAGAATGTGGCACTGATCGCTATTGAGAATGAAGCACTGAGCACTATGGAGAATGAAGCACTGATCACTATTGAGAATGTGGCACTGATCACTTTTGAGAATGAAGCACTGATCACTATTGAGAATGTGGCTCCGATCACTATTCAAAATGTAGCACTGATCACTACTGAGAATGTGGCACTGATCACGAATGAGAATGAAGCACTGATCAGTACTGAGAATGAAGCACTGATCACTATTGAGAATGTGGCACTGATCACTATTCAGAATGTAGCACTGATCACTATTGAGAGAGAAACACAGATCACTATTGAGAATGAAGCACTGATCACGATCGAGAATGTGACACTGATCACCATTGAGAATGTGGCACTGATCACTATTGAGAATGAACCACTGATCACTATTGAGAATGTGGCACTGATCACTATTCAGAATGTAGCACTGATCACTACTGAGAATGTGGCACTGGTCACTATTGAGAATGTGGCACTGATCACTGTTGAGAGTGAAGCACTGATCACAATTGAGAATGAAGCACTGATCAGTATTGAGAATGTGACACTGATCACTATTGAGAATGTAGCTCTGATTCCGATTGAGAATGTGGCACTGATCACTATTCAGAATGTGGCACTGATCACTATTGAGAATGAAGCACTGATCGCTCTTGAGAATGTGGCACTGATTACTATTGAGAATGTGGCACCGATCAATATTGACAATGTGGCACTGATCACTATTGAGAATGAAGCGCTGATCACTATTGAGAATGTGGCACTGATCACTGTTGAGAATGAAGCACTTATCATTATTGAGAATGAAGCACTGATCACTCTTCGGAATGTAGCACTGATCACTACGGTGATCACTATTGAGAATGTGGCACTGATCACTATTGAGAATGTGGCACTGATTACTATTGAGAATGTGGCACCGATCAATATTGACAATGTGGCACTGATCACTATTGAGAATGAAGCGCTGATCACTATTGAGAATGTGGCACTGATCACTGTTGAGAATGAAGCACTTATCATTATTGAGAATGAAGCACTGATCACTCTTCGGAATGTAGCACTGATCACTACGGTGATCACTATTGAGAATGTGGCACTGATCACTATTGAGAATGTGGCACTGATCACTATTGAGAATGTAGCACTGATCACTATTGAGAATGAAGCGCTGATCACTATTGAGAATGAAGCACAGATCACTATTGAGAATGTGGCACTGATCACTATTGAGAATGTGGCACTGATCACTATTCGGAATGTGGCACTGATCACTATTGAGAATGTGGCACTGATCACTATCGAGAATGTGACACTGATCACTATTGAGAATGAAGCACTGATCACTATTGGGAATGATGTTCTGATCACTGTTGAGAATGTGGCACTGATCAATATTGAGAATGAAGCGCTGATCACTGTTGGGAATGAAGCACTGATCACTATTGAGAATGAAGCACTGATCACTATTGAGAACGAAGCACTGGTAACTATTGGGAATGTGACACTGATCACTATTGAGAATGTGGCACTGATCACTATTGCGAATGTGGCACTGATCACTATCAAGAATGTGGCACTGATCACTATCGAGAATGTAGCACTGATCACTACTGAGAATGAGGCACTGACCACTATTGGGAATGATGTTCTGATCACTGTTGAGAATGTGGCACTGATCACTGTTGAGAATGAAGCACTGATCACTATTGAGAATGAAGCACTGATCACTATTCAGAATGTAGCACTGATCACTATCGAGAATGTGGCACTGATCACTATTGAGAATGAAGCACTGATCACGATTGAAATGTGGCACTGATCACAATTGACAATATAGCACTGATCACTATTGAGAATGAAGCACTGATCACTATCGAGAATGTGGCACTGATCACTATTGAGAATGTGGCACTGATCACTATTGAGAATGTGGCACTGATCACTATTGAGAATGAAGCATTGATCACTATTGAGAATGTGGCTCTGATATCTATTGAGAATGTAGCACTGATCACTACTGAGAATGTGGCACTGATCACTATTGAGAATGAAGCACTGATCACGATTGAGAATGAAGCACTGATCACGATTGAGAATGTAGCACTGATCACTCTTGAGAATGAAGCACTGATCACTCTTGAGAATGTGGCACTGATCACTATTGAGAATGTGGCACTGATCACAATTCAGAATGTGGCACTGATCACTATTCAGAATGTGGCACCGATCAATATTGACAATGTGGCACTGATCAATATTGAGAATGAAGCACTGATCACTATGGAGAATGTGGCACTGATCACTATTGAGAATGTGGCACCGATCAATATTGACAATGTAGCACTGATCACTATTGTGAATGAAGCACTGATCACTATTGACAATGTGGCACTGATCACAATTGAGAATGAAGCACTGATCACTATTGAGAATGTGGCACTGATCACTATTGAGAATGAAGCACTGATCACGATTGAGAATGAAGCACTGATCACTATTGAGAATGTGGCACTGATCACTATTGAAAATGTGGCACTGATCACTATTGAGAATGTGGCACTGATCACTATTGAGAATGAAGCACTGATCACTATTGAGAACGTGGCACTGATCACAATTCAGAATGTGGCACTGATCACTATTGAGAATGTGGCACCGATCAATATTGACAATGTGGCACTGATCAATATTGAGAATGAAGCACTGATCACTATGGAGAATGTGGCACTGATCACTATTGAGAATGTGGCACTGATCACTATTGAGAATGAAGCACTGATCACGATTGAGAATGTGGCACTGATCACTATTGAGAATGTAGCTCTGATCACGATTGAGAATGTGGCACTGATCACTATTGAGAATGTAGCACTGATCATGATTGTGAATGAAGCACTGATCACTATTGACAATGTGGCACTGATCACGATTGAGAATGAAGCACTGATCACTATTGAGAATGTGGCACAGATCACTATCGAGAATGTGGCACTGATCACTATCGAGAATGAAGCACTGATCACTATTGAGAATGTGGCACTGATCACTATTGAGAATGGGGCACTGATCACTCTTGAGAATGTGGCACTGATCACTATTGAGAATGTGGGACTGATCACTCTTGAGAATGTGGCACTGATCACTATTGAGAATGTGGCACTGATCACTATTGAGAATGTGGCACGAATCAATATTGACAATGTAGCACTGATCACTCTTCAGAATGAAGCACTGATCACTATCGAGAATGTGGCACGGATCACTATTGAGAATGTGGCACTGATCACGATTGAGAATGAAGCACTGATCACGATTGAGAATGAAGCACTCATCACTATTGAGAATGTGGCACTGATCACTATTGAGAATGGGGCACTGATCACTCTTGAGAATGTGGCACCGATCACTATTGAGAATGAAGCACTGATCACTCTTGAGAATGTGGCACTGATCACTATTGAGAATGTGGCACTGATCACTATTGAGAATGTGGCACGAATCAATATTGACAATGTAGCACTGATCACTCTTCAGAATGAAGCACTGATCACTATCGAGAATGTGGCACGGATCACTATTGAGAATGTGGCACTGATCACGATTGAGAATGAAGCACTGATCACGATTGAGAATGAAGCACTCATCACTATTGAGAATGTGGCACTGATCACTATTGAGAATGAAGCACTGATCACGATTGAGAAAGTGGCACCGATCACTATTGAGAATGAAGCACTGATCACTATTGAGAATGAAGCACTGATCACTATTGAGAATGTGGCACTGATCGCTATTGAGAATGAAGCACTGAGCACTATGGAGAATGAAGCACTGATCACTATTGAGAATGTGGCACTGATCACTTTTGAGAATGAAGCACTGATCACTATTGAGAATGTGGCTCCGATCACTATTCAAAATGTAGCACTGATCACTACTGAGAATGTGGCACTGATCACGAATGAGAATGAAGCACTGATCAGTACTGAGAATGAAGCACTGATCACTATTGAGAATGTGGCACTGATCACTATTCAGAATGTAGCACTGATCACTATTGAGAGAGAAACACAGATCACTATTGAGAATGAAGCACTGATCACGATCGAGAATGTGACACTGATCACCATTGAGAATGTGGCACTGATCACTATTGAGAATGAACCACTGATCACTATTGAGAATGTGGCACTGATCACTATTCAGAATGTAGCACTGATCACTACTGAGAATGTGGCACTGGTCACTATTGAGAATGTGGCACTGATCACTGTTGAGAGTGAAGCACTGATCACAATTGAGAATGAAGCACTGATCAGTATTGAGAATGTGACACTGATCACTATTGAGAATGTAGCTCTGATTCCGATTGAGAATGTGGCACTGATCACTATTCAGAATGTGGCACTGATCACTATTGAGAATGAAGCACTGATCGCTCTTGAGAATGTGGCACTGATTACTATTGAGAATGTGGCACCGATCAATATTGACAATGTGGCACTGATCACTATTGAGAATGAAGCGCTGATCACTATTGAGAATGTGGCACTGATCACTGTTGAGAATGAAGCACTTATCATTATTGAGAATGAAGCACTGATCACTCTTCGGAATGTAGCACTGATCACTACGGTGATCACTATTGAGAATGTGGCACTGATCACTATTGAGAATGTGGCACTGATTACTATTGAGAATGTGGCACCGATCAATATTGACAATGTGGCACTGATCACTATTGAGAATGAAGCGCTGATCACTATTGAGAATGTGGCACTGATCACTGTTGAGAATGAAGCACTTATCATTATTGAGAATGAAGCACTGATCACTCTTCGGAATGTAGCACTGATCACTACGGTGATCACTATTGAGAATGTGGCACTGATCACTATTGAGAATGTGGCACTGATCACTATTGAGAATGTAGCACTGATCACTATTGAGAATGAAGCGCTGATCACTATTGAGAATGAAGCACAGATCACTATTGAGAATGTGGCACTGATCACTATTGAGAATGTGGCACTGATCACTATTCGGAATGTGGCACTGATCACTATTGAGAATGTGGCACTGATCACTATCGAGAATGTGACACTGATCACTATTGAGAATGAAGCACTGATCACTATTGGGAATGATGTTCTGATCACTGTTGAGAATGTGGCACTGATCAATATTGAGAATGAAGCGCTGATCACTGTTGGGAATGAAGCACTGATCACTATTGAGAATGAAGCACTGATCACTATTGAGAACGAAGCACTGGTAACTATTGGGAATGTGACACTGATCACTATTGAGAATGTGGCACTGATCACTATTGCGAATGTGGCACTGATCACTATCAAGAATGTGGCACTGATCACTATCGAGAATGTAGCACTGATCACTACTGAGAATGAGGCACTGACCACTATTGGGAATGATGTTCTGATCACTGTTGAGAATGTGGCACTGATCACTGTTGAGAATGAAGCACTGATCACTATTGAGAATGAAGCACTGATCACTATTCAGAATGTAGCACTGATCACTACGGTGATCACTTTTGAGAATGTGGCATTGATCACTATTGAGAATGTGGCATTGATCACTATTGAGATTGTGGCACTGATCACTATTGAGAATGAAGCGATGATCACTATTGAGAATGATGCACTGATAACTATTGAGAATGTGGCACTGATCACTACTGAGAATGAAGCACTGATAACTATTGGGAATGTGACACTGATCACTATTCAGAATGTGGCACTGATCACTATTGCGAATGAAGCACTGATCACTTTTGAGAATGTGGCACTGATCACTATTGGGAATGAAGCACTGATCAGTATTGAGAATGTTGCACTGATCACTATTGAGAATGTGGCACTGATCACTATTGAGAATGAAGCGCTGATCACTATTGAGAATGAAGCACTGATCACTATTGAGAATGAAGCGCTGATCTCTACTGAGAATGAAGCACTGATCACTATTGAGAATGAAGCACTGATCAGTATTGAGAATGTGGCACTGATCACTATTGAGAATGTGGCACTGATCACGATTGAGAATGAAGCACTGATCACTATTGAGAATGAAGCACTGATCAATATTGAGAATGTGGCACTGATCACTATTGAGAATGAAGCACTGATCACTACTGAGAGTGAAGCACTGATCAATGTTGAGAATGTGGCACTGGTCACGATTGAGAATGAAGCACTGATCACTATTGATCATGTGACACTGATCAATATTGAGAATGAAGCACTGATCACTATTGAGTATGTCGCACTGATCACTGTTGAGAATGAAGCACTGATCACTATTGAGAATGAAGCACTGATCACTATTGAGAATGTGGCACTGATCACTATTGAGAGTGAAGCACTGATCACTATTGAGAATGTGGCACTGATCACTATTCAGAATGTGGCACTGATCACTATTGAGAATGTGGCACTGAGCACTATTGAGAATGAAGCACTGAGCACTATTGAGAATGTGGCACTGATCACTATTGAGAATGTGGCACTGAACACAATTGAGAATGTGGCACTGATCACTATTGAGAATGAAGCACTGATCACTATTGAGAATGTGGCACTGATCACTATTGAGAATGTGGCTCTGATCAATATTGAGAATGTGACACTGATCAAAGAACAAAGAACAGTACAGCACAGGAAACAGGCCCTTCGGCCCTCCAAGCCTGTGCCGCTCCTTGGTCCAACTAGACCAATCGTTTGTATCCCTCCATTCCCAGGCTGCTCATGTGACTATCCAGGTAAGTCTTAAACAATGTCAGCATGTCTGCCTCCACCACCCTACTTGGCACGCATTCCAGGCCCCCACCACCCTCTGTGTAAAAAACGTCCCTCTAATATCTGAGTTATACTTCGCCCCTCTCACCTTGAGCCCGTGACCCCTCGTGAACGTCACTTCTGATCTGGGAAAAAGCTTCCCACCGTTCACCCTATCTACCCCCTTCATAATCTTATACACCTCTATTAGATCTCCCCTCATTCTCCGTCTTTCCAGGGAGAACAGCCCCAGTTTACCCAATCTCTCCTCATAGCTAAGACCCTCCATACCAGGCAACACCCTGGTAAACCTTCTCTGCACTCTCTCTAACGCCTCCACGTCCTTCTGGTAGTGCGGCGACCAGAACTGGACGCAGTACTCCAAATGTGGCCTAACCAGCGTTCTATACAGCTGCATCATCAGACTCCAGCTTTTATACTCTATACCCCGTCCTATAAAGGCAAGCATACCATATGCCCTCTTCACCACCTTCTCCACCTGTGTTGCCACCTTCAAGGATTTGTGGACTTGCACACCTAGGTCCCTCTGTGTTTCTATACTCCTGATGACTCTGCCATTTATTGTATAACTCCTCCCTACATTATTTCTTCCAAAATGCATCACTTCGCATTTATCCGGATTAAACTCCATCTGCCACCTCTCCGCCCAATTTTCCAGCCTATCTATATCCTGCTGTATTGCCCGACAATGCTCTTCGCTATCGCAAGTCCAGCCATCTTCGTGTCATCCGCAAACTTGCTGATTACACCAGTTACACCTTCTTCCAAATCATTTATATATATCACAAATAGCAGAGGTCCCAGTACAGAGCCCTGCAGAACACCACTGGTCACAGACCTCCAGCCGGAAAAAGACCCTTCGACCACTACCCTCTGTCTCCTATGGCCAAGCCAGTTCTCCACCCATCTAGCCACTTCTCCTTGTATCCCACGAGCCTTAACCTTCTTAACCAACCTGTCATGTGGGACTTTGTCAAATGCCTGACTGAAATCCATATAGACGACATCCACGGCCCTTCCTTCATCAACCGTTTTTGTCACTTCCTCAAAAAACTCCACCAAATTTGTAAGGCACGACCTCCCTCTTACAAAACCATGCTGTCTGTCACGAATGAGATTGTTCCTTTCTAAATGCACATACATCCTGTCTCTAAGAATCCTCTCCAACAACTTCCCTACCACGGACGTCAAGCTCACCGGCCTATAATCTCCTGGGTTATCCCTGCTACCCTTCTTAAACAACGGGACCACATTCGCTATCCTCCAATCCTTAGGGACCTCATCCGTGTCCAAAGAAGCGACAAAGATTTCCGTCAGAGGCCCAGCAATTTCATCTCTCGTCTCCCTGAGCAGTCGAGGATAGATGCCATCAGGCTCTGGGGCTTTGTCAGTTTTAATGTTCCCTAAAAAACCTAACACTTCCTCTCTTGTAATGGAGATTTTCTCTAACGGGTCAACACCTCCCTCCGAGATACTCCCGGTTAACACGCCCCTCTCCTTCGTGAATACCGATGCAAAGTATTCATTTAGGATCTCCCCTATTCCCTTGGGTTCTAAGCATAATTCCCCTCCTTTGTCTCTGAGAGGTCCGATTTTCTCCCTGACAACTCTTTTGTTCCCAACGTATGAACAAAGAACAATACAGCTCAGGAACAGGCCCTTCGGCCCTCCAAGCCCGCGCCGCTCCCTGGTCCAAACTAGACCATTCTTTTGTATCCCTCCATTCCCACTCCGTTCATATGGCTGTCTAGATGAGTCTTAAACGTTCCCAGTGTGTCCGCCTTCACCACCTTGCCTGGCAGCGCATTCCAGGCCCCCACCACCCTCTGTGTAAAATATGTCCGTCTGATATCTGTGTTAAACCTACCCCCTTCACCTTGAACCTATGACCCCTCGTGAACGTCACCACCGACCTGGGGAAAATGCCTTTCATAATTTTATACACCTCTATTAAGTCTCCCCTCATCCTCCGTCTTTCCAGGGAGAACAACCCCAGTTTACCCAATCTCTCCTCATAACTAAGCCCCTCCAAACCAGGTAACATCCTGGTAAACCTCCTCTGTACTCTCTCCAAAGCCTCCACGTCCTTCTGGTAGTGTGGCGACCAGAACTGGACGCAGTATTCCAGATGCGGCCGAACCAACGTTCTATACATCTGCAACATCAGACCCCAACTTTTATACTCTATGCCCCGTCCTATAAAGGCAAGCATGCCATATGCCTTCTTCACCGCCTTCTCCACCTGTGACGTCACACTCAAGGATCTGTGGACTTGCACACCCAGGTCCCTCTGCGTATCTACACCCTTTATGGTTCTGCCATTTATCGTATAGCTCCTCCCTACATTATTTCTACCAAAATGCATGTATGAATAGAATGCCTTAGGATTCTCCTTAATCCTGCCTGCCAAGAACATCTCGTGACCTCTTTTTGCCCTTCTAACTCCCCGTTTGAGTTCTTTCCTACTCTCTCTGTATTCCTCCAGAGCTCCATCTGTTTTCTGTTGCCTGGACTTAACGTACGCCTCCCTTTTCATTTTAATCAGATCCTCAATTTCCCTGGTTATCCACGGCTCTCGAATCCTACCTTTCCTATCTTTCCTTTTTACAGGCACATGCCTATCCTGCAGCCTTATCAATAGTTCCTTAAAAGACTCCCACATGCCAGACGCGGACTTACCCTCGAACATCCTCTCCCAATCAACATCCACCAATTTCTGCCTTATCCGGCTATAGTTAGCCTTCCCCCAATTTAGCACCCTGCCCGTAGGACAGCACTCATCCTTGTCCATTACTATCCTAAAGTTAACAGAGTTGTGGTCACTATTTGTCACATGTTCCCCAACCGAAACTTTGACAACCTGACCGCGCTCATTTCCAAGAACTAGGTCCAGTATAGCCCCCCTCTCTAGTCGGGCTATCTACATACTGTTCCAAAGAACCTTCCAGTACGCATTTTACAAATTCCTCCCCGTCCAGACCCCCAGCTCTAAGCACTTTCCAGTCTGTGCCAGGGAAATTAAAGTCCCCCACTACAACAACCCTATTTTTTCTGCACCTATCCAGAATCTCCTGACATATCCTTTCCTTCACTTCCCGTGGGCTGTTGGGTGGTCTGTAGTACACCCCCAGCATAGTGACTGCACCCTTCCTGTTTCTGAGTTCCACCCACAGCGACTCAGTACATGACCCCTCTAAGTTGTCTACCCTCTGCACCGCGGTAATATGCTCCTTAACTAATATCGCTACTCCCCCACCTTTTTTAGCCCCTAATCTGTCTTGCCTAAAACACTTATACCCTGGAATATTCAGCTGCCAGTCCTGTCCTTCTTTTAACCAAGTTTCCGTCACCGCAACCACATCCAAATTTCGCATATGCATTAAGGCCCTAAGTTCGTCTGTTTTACCCGTTACGCTCCTCGCATTGAAGCAGATGCATTCCAGACCTCCAGGCCCACTCAGGTCATCCTCCTCCAGAGTGCTCCTCTTCTTAGCTAGCCTTGCCCTGGCCCCCAGCTCAACCCCAGCCTCAGTATTTACTGACCTACTGGTTTGTTCCCCACCCCCCTGCCACACTAGTTTAAATCCTGCCGAAACACTCTAGCAAAACTCCCAGCCAGGATATTTGCTCCCTTCCAGTTAAGGTGTAACCCATCCTTACTGTACAGTTGCCATCCTGACTTGAAGATTTCCCAGTTATCTATGAATTTAAAACCCTCCCTCTTGCACCAGTCCTTTAGCCACCTGTAGAATCAACTGTAGAATCTCCCTGTTCCGAACTCAATATTGAGAATGTGGCACTGATCACTATTGAGAATGTAGCACTGATCACTACGGTGATCACTTTTGAGAATGTGGCATTGATCACTATTGAGAATGTGGCATTGATCACTATTGAGATTGTGGCACTGATCACTATTGAGAATGAAGCGATGATCACTATTGAGAATGAAGCACTGATAACTATTGAGAATGTGGCACTGATCACTACTGAGAATGAAGCACTGATAACTATTGGGAATGTGACACTGATCACTATTCAGAATGTGGCACTGATCACTATTGCGAATGAAGCACTGATCACTTTTGAGAATGTGGCACTGATCACTATTGGGAATGAAGCACTGATCAGTATTGAGAATGTGGCACTGATCACTATTGAGAATGTGGCACTGATCACTATTGAGAATGAAGCGCTGATCACTATTGAGAATGAAGCACTGATCACTATTGAGAATGAAGCGCTGATCTCTACTGAGAATGAAGCACTGATCACTATTGAGAATGAAGCACTGATCAGTATTGAGAATGTGGCACTGATCACTATTGAGAATGTGGCACTGATCACGATTGAGAATGAAGCACTGATCACTATTGAGAATGAAGCACTGATCAATATTGAGAATGTGGCACTGATCACTATTGAGAATGAAGCGCTGATCACTATTGAGAATGAAGCACTGATCACTATTGAGAATGAAGCGCTGATCTCTACTGAGAATGAAGCACTGATCACTATTGAGAATGAAGCACTGATCAGTATTGAGAATGTGGCACTGATCACTATTGAGAATGTGGCACTGATCACGATTGAGAATGAAGCACTGATCACTATTGAGAATGAAGCACTGATCAATATTGAGAATGTGGCACTGATCACTATTGAGAATGAAGCACTGATCACTACTGAGAGTGAAGCACTGATCAATGTTGAGAATGTGGCACTGGTCACGATTGAGAATGAAGCACTGATCACTATTGATCATGTGACACTGATCAATATTGAGAATGAAGCACTGATCACTATTGAGTATGTCGCACTGATCACTGTTGAGAATGAAGCACTGATCACTATTGAGAATGAAGCACTGATCACTATTGAGAATGTGGCACTGATCACTATTGAGAGTGAAGCACTGATCACTATTGAGAATGTGGCACTGATCACTATTCAGAATGTGGCACTGATCACTATTGAGAATGTGGCACTGAGCACTATTGAGAATGAAGCACTGAGCACTATTGAGAATGTGGCACTGATCACTATTGAGAATGTGGCACTGAACACAATTGAGAATGTGGCACTGATCACTATTGAGAATGAAGCACTGATCACTATTGAGAATGTGGCACTGATCACTATTGAGAATGTGGCTCTGATCAATATTGAGAATGTGACACTGATCAAAGAACAAAGAACAGTACAGCACAGGAAACAGGCCCTTCGGCCCTCCAAGCCTGTGCCGCTCCTTGGTCCAACTAGACCAATCGTTTGTATCCCTCCATTCCCAGGCTGCTCATGTGACTATCCAGGTAAGTCTTAAACAATGTCAGCATGTCTGCCTCCACCACCCTACTTGGCACGCATTCCAGGCCCCCACCACCCTCTGTGTAAAAAACGTCCCTCTAATATCTGAGTTATACTTCGCCCCTCTCACCTTGAGCCCGTGACCCCTCGTGAACGTCACTTCTGATCTGGGAAAAAGCTTCCCACCGTTCACCCTATCTACCCCCTTCATAATCTTATACACCTCTATTAGATCTCCCCTCATTCTCCGTCTTTCCAGGGAGAACAGCCCCAGTTTACCCAATCTCTCCTCATAGCTAAGACCCTCCATACCAGGCAACACCCTGGTAAACCTTCTCTGCACTCTCTCTAACGCCTCCACGTCCTTCTGGTAGTGCGGCGACCAGAACTGGACGCAGTACTCCAAATGTGGCCTAACCAGCGTTCTATACAGCTGCATCATCAGACTCCAGCTTTTATACTCTATACCCCGTCCTATAAAGGCAAGCATACCATATGCCCTCTTCACCACCTTCTCCACCTGTGTTGCCACCTTCAAGGATTTGTGGACTTGCACACCTAGGTCCCTCTGTGTTTCTATACTCCTGATGACTCTGCCATTTATTGTATAACTCCTCCCTACATTATTTCTTCCAAAATGCATCACTTCGCATTTATCCGGATTAAACTCCATCTGCCACCTCTCCGCCCAATTTTCCAGCCTATCTATATCCTGCTGTATTGCCCGACAATGCTCTTCGCTATCGCAAGTCCAGCCATCTTCGTGTCATCCGCAAACTTGCTGATTACACCAGTTACACCTTCTTCCAAATCATTTATATATATCACAAATAGCAGAGGTCCCAGTACAGAGCCCTGCAGAACACCACTGGTCACAGACCTCCAGCCGGAAAAAGACCCTTCGACCACTACCCTCTGTCTCCTATGGCCAAGCCAGTTCTCCACCCATCTAGCCACTTCTCCTTGTATCCCACGAGCCTTAACCTTCTTAACCAACCTGTCATGTGGGACTTTGTCAAATGCCTGACTGAAATCCATATAGACGACATCCACGGCCCTTCCTTCATCAACCGTTTTTGTCACTTCCTCAAAAAACTCCACCAAATTTGTAAGGCACGACCTCCCTCTTACAAAACCATGCTGTCTGTCACGAATGAGATTGTTCCTTTCTAAATGCACATACATCCTGTCTCTAAGAATCCTCTCCAACAACTTCCCTACCACGGACGTCAAGCTCACCGGCCTATAATCTCCTGGGTTATCCCTGCTACCCTTCTTAAACAACGGGACCACATTCGCTATCCTCCAATCCTTAGGGACCTCATCCGTGTCCAAAGAAGCGACAAAGATTTCCGTCAGAGGCCCAGCAATTTCATCTCTCGTCTCCCTGAGCAGTCGAGGATAGATGCCATCAGGCTCTGGGGCTTTGTCAGTTTTAATGTTCCCTAAAAAACCTAACACTTCCTCTCTTGTAATGGAGATTTTCTCTAACGGGTCAACACCTCCCTCCGAGATACTCCCGGTTAACACGCCCCTCTCCTTCGTGAATACCGATGCAAAGTATTCATTTAGGATCTCCCCTATTCCCTTGGGTTCTAAGCATAATTCCCCTCCTTTGTCTCTGAGAGGTCCGATTTTCTCCCTGACAACTCTTTTGTTCCCAACGTATGAACAAAGAACAATACAGCTCAGGAACAGGCCCTTCGGCCCTCCAAGCCCGCGCCGCTCCCTGGTCCAAACTAGACCATTCTTTTGTATCCCTCCATTCCCACTCCGTTCATATGGCTGTCTAGATGAGTCTTAAACGTTCCCAGTGTGTCCGCCTTCACCACCTTGCCTGGCAGCGCATTCCAGGCCCCCACCACCCTCTGTGTAAAATATGTCCGTCTGATATCTGTGTTAAACCTACCCCCTTCACCTTGAACCTATGACCCCTCGTGAACGTCACCACCGACCTGGGGAAAATGCCTTTCATAATTTTATACACCTCTATTAAGTCTCCCCTCATCCTCCGTCTTTCCAGGGAGAACAACCCCAGTTTACCCAATCTCTCCTCATAACTAAGCCCCTCCAAACCAGGTAACATCCTGGTAAACCTCCTCTGTACTCTCTCCAAAGCCTCCACGTCCTTCTGGTAGTGTGGCGACCAGAACTGGACGCAGTATTCCAGATGCGGCCGAACCAACGTTCTATACATCTGCAACATCAGACCCCAACTTTTATACTCTATGCCCCGTCCTATAAAGGCAAGCATGCCATATGCCTTCTTCACCGCCTTCTCCACCTGTGACGTCACACTCAAGGATCTGTGGACTTGCACACCCAGGTCCCTCTGCGTATCTACACCCTTTATGGTTCTGCCATTTATCGTATAGCTCCTCCCTACATTATTTCTACCAAAATGCATGTATGAATAGAATGCCTTAGGATTCTCCTTAATCCTGCCTGCCAAGAACATCTCGTGACCTCTTTTTGCCCTTCTAACTCCCCGTTTGAGTTCTTTCCTACTCTCTCTGTATTCCTCCAGAGCTCCATCTGTTTTCTGTTGCCTGGACTTAACGTACGCCTCCCTTTTCATTTTAATCAGATCCTCAATTTCCCTGGTTATCCACGGCTCTCGAATCCTACCTTTCCTATCTTTCCTTTTTACAGGCACATGCCTATCCTGCAGCCTTATCAATAGTTCCTTAAAAGACTCCCACATGCCAGACGCGGACTTACCCTCGAACATCCTCTCCCAATCAACATCCACCAATTTCTGCCTTATCCGGCTATAGTTAGCCTTCCCCCAATTTAGCACCCTGCCCGTAGGACAGCACTCATCCTTGTCCATTACTATCCTAAAGTTAACAGAGTTGTGGTCACTATTTGTCACATGTTCCCCAACCGAAACTTTGACAACCTGACCGCGCTCATTTCCAAGAACTAGGTCCAGTATAGCCCCCCTCTCTAGTCGGGCTATCTACATACTGTTCCAAAGAACCTTCCAGTACGCATTTTACAAATTCCTCCCCGTCCAGACCCCCAGCTCTAAGCACTTTCCAGTCTGTGCCAGGGAAATTAAAGTCCCCCACTACAACAACCCTATTTTTTCTGCACCTATCCAGAATCTCCTGACATATCCTTTCCTTCACTTCCCGTGGGCTGTTGGGTGGTCTGTAGTACACCCCCAGCATAGTGACTGCACCCTTCCTGTTTCTGAGTTCCACCCACAGCGACTCAGTACATGACCCCTCTAAGTTGTCTACCCTCTGCACCGCGGTAATATGCTCCTTAACTAATATCGCTACTCCCCCACCTTTTTTAGCCCCTAATCTGTCTTGCCTAAAACACTTATACCCTGGAATATTCAGCTGCCAGTCCTGTCCTTCTTTTAACCAAGTTTCCGTCACCGCAACCACATCCAAATTTCGCATATGCATTAAGGCCCTAAGTTCGTCTGTTTTACCCGTTACGCTCCTCGCATTGAAGCAGATGCACTCCAGACCTCCAGGCCCACTCAGGTCATCCTCCTCCAGAGTGCTCCTCTTCTTAGCTAGCCTTGCCCTGGCCCCCAGCTCAACCCCAGCCTCAGTATTTACTGACCTACTGGTTTGTTCCCCACCCCCCTGCCACACTAGTTTAAATCCTGCCGAAACACTCTAGCAAAACTCCCAGCCAGGATATTTGCTCCCTTCCAGTTAAGGTGTAACCCATCCTTACTGTACAGTTGCCATCCTGACTTGAAGATTTCCCAGTTATCTATGAATTTAAAACCCTCCCTCTTGCACCAGTCCTTTAGCCACCTGTAGAATCAACTGTAGAATCTCCCTGTTCCGAACTCAATATTGAGAATGTGGCACTGATCACTATTGAGAATGTGGCACTGATCACTATTGAGAATGTGGCACTGATCACTATTGAGAATGTAGCTCTGATCACGATTGAGAATGTGGCACTGATCACTATTGAGAATGTAGCACTGATCATGATTGTGAATGAAGCACTGATCACTATTGACAATGTGGCACTGATCACGATTGAGAATGAAGCACTGATCACTATTGAGAATGTGGCACAGATCACTATCGAGAATGTGGCACTGATCACTATCGAGAATGAAGCACTGATCACTATTGAGAATGTGGCACTGATCACTATTGAGAATGGGGCACTGATCACGATTGAGAATGTGGCACTGATCACTGTTGAGAATGTGGCACCGATCACTATTGAGAATGTGGCACTGATCACTATTGAGAATGTGGCACTAATCAATATTGAGAATGAAGCACTGATCACTATGGAGAATGTGGCACTGATCACTATTGAGAATGAAGCACTGATCACGATTGAGAAAGTGGCACTGATCACAATTGACAATGTAGCACTGATCACGATTGAGAATGAAGCACTGATCACTGTCGAGAATGTGGCACTGATCACTATTGAGAATGTGGCACTGATCACTATTGAGAATGAAGCACTGATCACGATTGAGAAAGTGGCACCGATCACTATTGAGAATGAAGCACTGATCACTATTGAGAATGAAGCACTGATCACTATTGAGAATGTGGCACTGATCGCTATTGAGAATGAAGCACTGAGCACTATGGAGAATGAAGCACTGATCACTATTGAGAATGTGGCACTGATCACTTTTGAGAATGAAGCACTGATCACTATTGAGAATGTGGCTCCGATCACTATTCAAAATGTAGCACTGATCACTACTGAGAATGTGGCACTGATCACGAATGAGAATGAAGCACTGATCAGTACTGAGAATGAAGCACTGATCACTATTGAGAATGTGGCACTGATCACTATTCAGAATGTAGCACTGATCACTATTGAGAGAGAAACACAGATCACTATTGAGAATGAAGCACTCATCACGATCGAGAATGTGACACTGATCACCATTGAGAATGTGGCACTGATCACTATTGAGAATGAAGCACTGATCACTATTGAGAATGTGGCACTGATCACTATTCAGAATGTAGCACTGATCACTACTGAGAATGTGGCACTGATCACTATTGAGAATGTGGCACTGATCACTGTTGAGAGTGAAGCACTGATCACAATTGAGAATGAAGCACTGATCAGTATTGAGAATGTGACACTGATCACTATTGAGAATGTAGCTCTGATTCCGATTGAGAATGTGGCACTGATCACTATTCAGAATGTGGCACTGATCACTATTGAGAATGAAGCACTGATCGCTCTTGAGAATGTGGCACTGATTACTATTGAGAATGTGGCACCGATCAATATTGACAATGTGGCACTGATCACTATTGAGAATAAAGCGCTGATCACTATTGAGAATGTGGCACTGATCACTGTTGAGAATGAAGCACTTATCATTATTGAGAATGAAGCACTGATCACTCTTCGGAATGTAGCACTGATCAATACGGTGATCACTATTGAGAATGTGGCACTGATCACTATTGAGAATGTGGCACTGATCACTATTGAGAATGTAGCACTGATCACTATTGAGAATGAAGCGCTGATCACTATTGAGAATGAAGCACAGATCACTATTGAGAATGTGGCACTGATCACTATTGAGAATGTGGCACTGATCACTATTCGGAATGTGGCACTGATCACTATTGAGAATGTGGCACTGATCACTATCGAGAATGTGGCACTGATCACTATTGAGAATGAAGCACTGATCACTATTGGGAATGATGTTCTGATCACTGTTGAGAATGTGGCACTGATCAATATTGAGAATGAAGCGCTGATCACTGTTGGGAATGCAGCACTGATCACTATTGAGAATGAAGCACTGATCACTATTGAGAACGAAGCACTGGTAACTATTGGGAATGTGACACTGATCACTATTGAGAATGTGGCACTGATCACTATTGCGAATGTGGCACTGATCACTATCAAGAATGTGGCACTGATCACTATCGAGAATGTAGCACTGATCACTACTGAGAATGAGGCACTGACCACTATTGGGAATGATGTTCTGATCACTGTTGAGAATGTGGCACTGATCACTGTTGAGAATGAAGCACTGATCACTATTGAGAATGAAGCACTGATCACTATTCAGAATGTAGCACTGATCACTACGGTGATCACTTTTGAGAATGTGGCATTGATCACTATTGAGAATGTGGCATTGATCACTATTGAGATTGTGGCACTGATCACTATTGAGAATGAAGCGATGATCACTATTGAGAATGAAGCACTGATAACTATTGAGAATGTGGCACTGATCACTACTGAGAATGAAGCACTGATAACTATTGGGAATGTGACACTGATCACTATTCAGAATGTGGCACTGATCACTATTGCGAATGAAGCACTGATCACTTTTGAGAATGTGGCACTGATCACTATTGGGAATGAAGCACTGATCAGTATTGAGAATGTGGCACTGATCACTATTGAGAATGTGGCACTGATCACTATTGAGAATGAAGCGCTGATCACTATTGAGAATGAAGCACTGATCACTATTGAGAATGAAGCGCTGATCTCTACTGAGAATGAAGCACTGATCACTATTGAGAATGAAGCACTGATCAGTATTGAGAATGTGGCACTGATCACTATTGAGAATGTGGCACTGATCACGATTGAGAATGAAGCACTGATCACTATTGAGAATGAAGCACTGATCAATATTGAGAATGTGGCACTGATCACTATTGAGAATGAAGCACTGATCACTACTGAGAGTGAAGCACTGATCAATGTTGAGAATGTGGCATTGGTCACGATTGAGAATGAAGCACTGATCACTATTGATCATGTGACACTGATCAATATTGAGAATGAAGCACTGATCACTATTGAGTATGTCGCACTGATCACTGTTGAGAATGAAGCACTGATCACTATTGAGAATGAAGCACTGATCACTATTGAGAATGTGGCACTGATCACTATTGAGAGTGAAGCACTGATCACTATTGAGAATGTGGCACTGATCACTATTCAGAATGTGGCACTGATCACTATTGAGAATGTGGCACTGAGCACTATTGAGAATGAAGCACTGAGCACTATTGAGAATGTGGCACTGATCACTATTGAGAATGTGGCACTGAACACAATTGAGAATGTGGCACTGATCACTATTGAGAATGAAGCACTGATCACTATTGAGAATGTGGCACTGATCACTATTGAGAATGTGGCTCTGATCAATATTGAGAATGTGACACTGATCAAAGAACAAAGAACAGTACAGCACAGGAAACAGGCCCTTCGGCCCTCCAAGCCTGTGCCGCTCCTTGGTCCAACTAGACCAATCGTTTGTATCCCTCCATTCCCAGGCTGCTCATGTGACTATCCAGGTAAGTCTTAAACAATGTCAGCATGTCTGCCTCCACCACCCTACTTGGCACGCATTCCAGGCCCCCACCACCCTCTGTGTAAAAAACGTCCCTCTAATATCTGAGTTATACTTCGCCCCTCTCACCTTGAGCCCGTGACCCCTCGTGAACGTCACTTCTGATCTGGGAAAAAGCTTCCCACCGTTCACCCTATCTACCCCCTTCATAATCTTATACACCTCTATTAGATCTCCCCTCATTCTCCGTCTTTCCAGGGAGAACAGCCCCAGTTTACCCAATCTCTCCTCATAGCTAAGACCCTCCATACCAGGCAACACCCTGGTAAACCTTCTCTGCACTCTCTCTAACGCCTCCACGTCCTTCTGGTAGTGCGGCGACCAGAACTGGACGCAGTACTCCAAATGTGGCCTAACCAGCGTTCTATACAGCTGCATCATCAGACTCCAGCTTTTATACTCTATACCCCGTCCTATAAAGGCAAGCATACCATATGCCCTCTTCACCACCTTCTCCACCTGTGTTGCCACCTTCAAGGATTTGTGGACTTGCACACCTAGGTCCCTCTGTGTTTCTATACTCCTGATGACTCTGCCATTTATTGTATAACTCCTCCCTACATTATTTCTTCCAAAATGCATCACTTCGCATTTATCCGGATTAAACTCCATCTGCCACCTCTCCGCCCAATTTTCCAGCCTATCTATATCCTGCTGTATTGCCCGACAATGCTCTTCGCTATCGCAAGTCCAGCCATCTTCGTGTCATCCGCAAACTTGCTGATTACACCAGTTACACCTTCTTCCAAATCATTTATATATATCACAAATAGCAGAGGTCCCAGTACAGAGCCCTGCAGAACACCACTGGTCACAGACCTCCAGCCGGAAAAAGACCCTTCGACCACTACCCTCTGTCTCCTATGGCCAAGCCAGTTCTCCACCCATCTAGCCACTTCTCCTTGTATCCCACGAGCCTTAACCTTCTTAACCAACCTGTCATGTGGGACTTTGTCAAATGCCTGACTGAAATCCATATAGACGACATCCACGGCCCTTCCTTCATCAACCGTTTTTGTCACTTCCTCAAAAAACTCCACCAAATTTGTAAGGCACGACCTCCCTCTTACAAAACCATGCTGTCTGTCACGAATGAGATTGTTCCTTTCTAAATGCACATACATCCTGTCTCTAAGAATCCTCTCCAACAACTTCCCTACCACGGACGTCAAGCTCACCGGCCTATAATCTCCTGGGTTATCCCTGCTACCCTTCTTAAACAACGGGACCACATTCGCTATCCTCCAATCCTTAGGGACCTCATCCGTGTCCAAAGAAGCGACAAAGATTTCCGTCAGAGGCCCAGCAATTTCATCTCTCGTCTCCCTGAGCAGTCGAGGATAGATGCCATCAGGCTCTGGGGCTTTGTCAGTTTTAATGTTCCCTAAAAAACCTAACACTTCCTCTCTTGTAATGGAGATTTTCTCTAACGGGTCAACACCTCCCTCCGAGATACTCCCGGTTAACACGCCCCTCTCCTTCGTGAATACCGATGCAAAGTATTCATTTAGGATCTCCCCTATTCCCTTGGGTTCTAAGCATAATTCCCCTCCTTTGTCTCTGAGAGGTCCGATTTTCTCCCTGACAACTCTTTTGTTCCCAACGTATGAACAAAGAACAATACAGCTCAGGAACAGGCCCTTCGGCCCTCCAAGCCCGCGCCGCTCCCTGGTCCAAACTAGACCATTCTTTTGTATCCCTCCATTCCCACTCCGTTCATATGGCTGTCTAGATGAGTCTTAAACGTTCCCAGTGTGTCCGCCTTCACCACCTTGCCTGGCAGCGCATTCCAGGCCCCCACCACCCTCTGTGTAAAATATGTCCGTCTGATATCTGTGTTAAACCTACCCCCTTCACCTTGAACCTATGACCCCTCGTGAACGTCACCACCGACCTGGGGAAAATGCCTTTCATAATTTTATACACCTCTATTAAGTCTCCCCTCATCCTCCGTCTTTCCAGGGAGAACAACCCCAGTTTACCCAATCTCTCCTCATAACTAAGCCCCTCCAAACCAGGTAACATCCTGGTAAACCTCCTCTGTACTCTCTCCAAAGCCTCCACGTCCTTCTGGTAGTGTGGCGACCAGAACTGGACGCAGTATTCCAGATGCGGCCGAACCAACGTTCTATACATCTGCAACATCAGACCCCAACTTTTATACTCTATGCCCCGTCCTATAAAGGCAAGCATGCCATATGCCTTCTTCACCGCCTTCTCCACCTGTGACGTCACACTCAAGGATCTGTGGACTTGCACACCCAGGTCCCTCTGCGTATCTACACCCTTTATGGTTCTGCCATTTATCATATAGCTCCTCCCTACATTATTTCTACCAAAATGCATGTATGAATAGAATGCCTTAGGATTCTCCTTAATCCTGCCTGCCAAGAACATCTCGTGACCTCTTTTTGCCCTTCTAACTCCCCGTTTGAGTTCTTTCCTACTCTCTCTGTATTCCTCCAGAGCTCCATCTGTTTTCTGTTGCCTGGACTTAACGTACGCCTCCCTTTTCATTTTAATCAGATCCTCAATTTCCCTGGTTATCCACGGCTCTCGAATCCTACCTTTCCTATCTTTCCTTTTTACAGGCACATGCCTATCCTGCAGCCTTATCAATAGTTCCTTAAAAGACTCCCACATGCCAGACGCGGACTTACCCTCGAACATCCTCTCCCAATCAACATCCACCAATTTCTGCCTAATCCGGCTATAGTTAGCCTTCCCCCAATTTAGCACCCTGCCCGTAGGACAGCACTCATCCTTGTCCATTACTATCCTAAAGTTAACAGAGTTGTGGTCACTATTTGTCACATGTTCCCCAACCGAAACTTTGACAACCTGACCGCGCTCATTTCCAAGAACTAGGTCCAGTATAGCCCCCCTCTCTAGTCGGGCTATCTACATACTGTTCCAAAGAACCTTCCAGTACGCATTTTACAAATTCCTCCCCGTCCAGACCCCCAGCTCTAAGCACTTTCCAGTCTGTGCCAGGGAAATTAAAGTCCCCCACTACAACAACCCTATTTTTTCTGCACCTATCCAGAATCTCCTGACATATCCTTTCCTCCACTTCCCGTGGGCTGTTGGGTGGTCTGTAGTACACCCCCAGCATAGTGACTGCACCCTTCCTGTTTCTGAGTTCCACCCACAGCGACTCAGTACATGACCCCTCTAAGTTGTCTACCCTCTGCACCGCGGTAATATGCTCCTTAACTAATATCGCTACTCCCCCACCTTTTTTAGCCCCTAATCTGTCTTGCCTAAAACACTTATACCCTGGAATATTCAGCTGCCAGTCCTGTCCTTCTTTTAACCAAGTTTCCGTCACCGCAACCACATCCAAATTTCGCATATGCATTAAGGCCCTAAGTTCGTCTGTTTTACCCGTTACGCTCCTCGCATTGAAGCAGATGCACTCCAGACCTCCAGGCCCACTCAGGTCATCCTCCTCCAGAGTGCTCCTCTTCTTAGCTAGCCTTGCCCTGGCCCCCAGCTCAACCCCAGCCTCAGTATTTACTGACCTACTGTTTTATTCCCCACCCCCCTGCCACACTAGTTTAAATCCTGCCGAAACACTCTAGCAAAACTCCCAGCCAGGATATTTGCTCCCTTCCAGTTAAGGTATAACCCATCCTTACTGTACAGTTGCCATCCTGACTTGAAGATTTCCCAGTTATCTATGAATTTAAAACCCTCCCTCTTGCACCAGTCCTTTAGCCACCTGTAGAATCAACTGTAGAATCTCCCTGTTCCGAACTCAATATTGAGAATGTGGCACTGATCACTATTGAGAATGTGGCACTGATCACGATTGAGAATGTGGCACTGATCACTATTGAGAATGTAGCACTGATCATGATTGAGAATGAAGCACTGATCACTATTGAGAATGAAGCACTGATCACTGTTGAGAATGTGGCACTGATCACTATTGAGAATGTGGCACTGATCACTATTCAGAATGTGGCACTGATCACTATTGGGAATGAAGTTCTGATCACTATTGAGAATGTCGCACTGATCACTATTGGGAATGAAGTTCTGATCACTATTGAGAATGTCGCACTGATCACTTTGAGTTGATTTGATTTGATTTATTATTGTCACATGTATTAACATACAGTGAAAAGCATTGTTTCTTATGCGTTATACAGACAAAACATGCCGTTCTTAAAAAATGAATCAAGAAAGTGCAGGATGTAATGTTGCAGTCATAGTTCGGGTGTAGAGAAAGATCAACGTAATGCAAGATAAATCCATTCAAAAGTCTGACAGCAGCGGGGAAAAAGCTGTTCTTGAATCGGTTGGTACATGACCTCAGACTTTTGTTTCTTTTTCCCGATGGTAGGAGGTAGAAGAGAGAATGTCCAGGGTGGCTGGGGTCCTGAGGCAGCAGGAAGTGTAGACAGAGTCAATGGATGGGAGGCTGGTTTGCGTGATGGATTGGGCTGCATTCATGACCTTTTGTAGTTCCTTGCGGTCTTCGGCAGAGCAGGAGCCAGACCAAGCTGTGATACAACCAGAAAGAATGCTTTCTATGATGCATCTGTAAAAGTTGTTGAGAGTCGTAGCTGAAATGCCAAATTTCCTTTGTCTTCTGAGAAAGTAGAGGCATTGGTGGACTTTCTTAACTATAGTGTTGGCATGGGGGGGACCAGGACAAGTTGTTGGTGATCTGGACACCTAAAAACCTGAAGCTCTCGACTCTTTCTACTTTATCCTCGTTGATGTAGACAGGGGCGTGTTCTCCATTATGCTTCCTGAAGTCGATGACAATCTCCTTCATTTTGTTGACATTGAGGGAGAGATTATTGTTGCCGCACCAGTTCACCAGATTCTCTATCTCATTTCTGTACTCTGTCTTGTCATTGTTTGAGATCTGACCCACTACGGTGGTGTTTTCAGCAAACTTGAAAATCGAATTGGAGGGGAATTTGGCCACACAATCATAGATGTATAAGGAGTATAGTAGGGGGCTGAGAACACAGCCTTGTGGGGCACCGGTATTGAGGATGATCGTGGAGGAGATGTTGTTGCCTATCCTCACTGATTGTGGTCTGTGAGTTAGGAAGTTCAGGATCCAGTCGCAGAGGGAGGTGCTGAGGCCCAGGCCACAGAGTTTGGAGATGAGTTTTGTGGGAATAATAGTGTTGAAGGCTGAGCTGCAGCCAATAGATAGGAGTCTGACATAGGTGTCCTTGTTATCTAGGTTTTCCAGGGCCAGGGAAATGGCGTCTGCTGTGGGCCTGTTGCGGCAGTAGGCAAATTATAGTGGATCCAGGTAGTGGATCACTGTTGAGAATGAAGCACTGCTCACTATTGAGAATGTAGTGTTAGGCATGGGTTAACAGACCTTCCAGTTATCCAACAGAAGTCACTGATATGTAGAGGGGCTTCAGGTGACGCTGGGTGTTGGTGGAGAATTGTGAGTGAAGTTGGATCAAAGAAATAAAGGTAGTTTTTGAAGAGGCAGAACTTGTGTCTCCTTTAGTGAACTGCAACCTCGAGGCTCAAACAGTGGTAGCAGCGGATGGCTGTTGGTTTCATGTAAAGGGCTGCAAGTTATGGCTATTTTTGAAAGAAAGAAAAGGGAGAAGACTTCACTCAAATTCTAATCAACTAAGGAGTGAGTAGAGGACAACAAAATGGCTGAACCTAGAGTAAAAGTGTCTGGATATGACTATCCACCACTATTTTCAGAAACTGAACCTTATGACCTTTGGAGAAGTAAAGCCATCATGTGGACTATGGTAACAGGTTTGAGGAAAAGAAAACAAGGAATGACTTTGGCTCCTTCTTCACCACATTGAAGTAAAATTAGTCAAAGTATTTTCTGAATTGGAGTTGGAACATTTGGACTCGGAGGAAGGTCTGGATAATATATTAAACTTTATGGATAAGATTTATTAAAAGGATGACCGAGTAAGTGCGTATGAAGCCTGGTCAGGTTTCGATAGTTTTTGGAAAGCCGAGGATATTTCTATTGAAGAGTACGTGATGGAATTTAACAGACTATATATAAGGCTACAAAAACACCGGCTGGAATTCCACAGTCTGTCTTTTTGGAAAAATGGTGGACTTACAATTTACGGGGGTGGGAGGGGCGGGGGCGGGTTGGTGGGGGAGAGGTTCCAAAGAGTAGGATTTCTTCATGGAGGAGGAACATTTCTTCATGTGGAGGAACAGAGAGATCTTGGGGTCCATATCCACAGATCTCTAAAGGTTGCCACTCAAGTGGATAGAGCTGTGAAGAAGGCCTATAGTGTGTTAGCTTTTATTAACAGGGGGTTGGAGTTTGAGAGCCGTGGGGTTATGCTGCAACTGTGGTGAGACCACATTTGGAATATTGTGTGCAGTTCTGGTCACCTCTCTATAAGAAGGATGTGGAAGCGCTGGAAAGAGTGCAGAGGAGATTTACCAGGATGCTGCCTGGTTTGGAGGGTAGGTCTTATGAGGAAAGGTTGAGGGAGCTAGGGCTGTTCTCTCTGGAGCAGAGGAGGCTGAGGGGAGACTTAATAGAGGTTTATAAAATGATGAAGGGGATAGATAGAGTGAACGTTCAAAGACTATTTCCTCGGGTGGATGGAGCTATTACAAGGGGGCATAACTATAGGGTTCGTGGTGGGAAATATAGGAAGGATATCAGAGGTAGGTTCTTTACGCAGAGAGTGGTTGGGGTGTGGAATGGACTGCCTGCAGTGATAGTGGAGTCAGACACTTTAGGAACATTTAAACGGTTATTGGATAGGCACATGGAGCACACCAGGATGATAGGGAGTGGGATAGCTTGATCTTGGTTTCAGATAAAGCTCGGCACAACATCGTGGGCCAAAGGGCCTGTTCTGTGCTGTACTGTTCTATGTTCTATGTTCTATGAGGCAGGAGTAGCAACTACCCTGAGTCGAGGATCTAGGGCACCCGGATCCTCCAGACTCCCAAGTGATGGAGACGTGGGATGAATCCACCGATCAGACCTGCAGAAAGTTGCCCATAATTGTTGGGCAGAACACTTTGGAGAGTGTGACAGGCTGGGAGATTCTGGTGTTGTCAAGTTGCTAAGAACAGCTTCAGTGGATGTTGTTGCCTGTGCAGCAACAGCTACCAGTGCTGCCATGGTTACTGCAAACAAAAACGCGTTCACAGAGTCTCTAGGATCTAATTGTGCTTTGCAATGAATATTGACCTAATAATAGAATCCTCCCCTCGCGCACCACCCCACCCCCTACCACTGCCAGTGAGAACAGCCAATTTGGCGCTCAGCCAAATCTCCATTGACTGGAGCAAGACCAGAGAATCCCAGCCGCAGGCGAGATCGGAGGATTCTGCCCAGTATCTTTGCACTTGGTGTCCAGGGCCAGAATACTCAGCCAGGTCTGGAAGTAAATGTCACTGTTTCTCTTGGGAATGGTACAGATGCTGCTTCCTTAAGGTCTCCTGCACTAACTGTGTGAGAGGGAGCTTTGGATATATCACCTACACTGGCACAGACGTCTGATGTCTTCAAACTTTATACCAATGTATAACTGTTGCCCTGTGCCTCGTCTTAATAAATAGACCCAACTGTCCTGCTGCAGAGGGAAGCTGCCAGAATTTCCACTGGGTCAGTGTGAAATGTATCCCAGATTGGGATGTATTGGTTAGAGAGCAATATGGTTGAGAATGATCTCTCCCGTAACAGCAGCGTGCCGAAGGGCTCAGACATGGATCATACCATCACTTTACAATTAAGAATGCATTTGGCTTAACGCCGCAGCAGCCAGATCCATAGGTCAAAAGGGAAAAGAATTTTTGATTTCTAAATCCTGCTAATAACTCTGAGCAAACAGAAAGCAATCTCTTTGAGGGAATTTAAAGTTTGATGCAGAGAGTTAATGGATTTTTCAAATCCTTCCAGAAAATGCAAATTGTTCCTCGGCGGGGGAGTTCGTGACGCAGCTAAGGGCGGAACAGTGGCACAGTGGTTAGCACTGCTGCCTCACAGCGCCAGGGGCCTGGGTTTGATTCCTGGCTCGGGTCACTGTCTGTGCGGAATCTGCACATTCTCCCCATGTCTGCGTGGGTTTCCTCCGGGTGCTCCGGTTTCCTCCCACAGTCCAAAAGACATGCTGATTAGGGTGCATTGGCCATGCTAAATTCTCCCTCAATGTACCCGAACAGGCGCCGGAGTGTGGCGACTGGGGGATTTTCACAGTAACTTCATTGCAGTGTGAATGTAAGCCTAACTTGTGACACTAATAAATAAACCTAAAAAAAAGGCTCAGCAGCTTCTTGAGGGAGAGTTTCAGATCTCCATCACACATTGTGGGGAGAAAAAAGTGTCCTTCCTGAATTCATCCTCTGAATGGTCTCAGTTTATGTTCCTCGTTCTAGATCAAACCATCACAAAAATGCTTCTCCCAATCTACCCTGTCAAAACATTTCACCAACTCAAATAATTGGACAAGATCGCTCTATCCTCAAAGCCCTGCAGGTTTTTCCCTCAATTGCCCAACCAATTTCATTGGAAATCTGCGATCAACTCTGTTTCCTTGTAGTCAACGAATTCCAAGTCATTATGAGTTGCTTTGTGAAGAAGCTTTTCCTCACACACTCCTGCATCTCTTACCCAAAATCTTCAATCTGTCTCCCTTAGTACCATCACCTAATGGGAACAGCTTTTCTTTCTCTACTCCATCTACACCTGACAGAATCTTGTCCACCTCTATCAAATCTCCCCTTAACCCCCTTTGCTCCAAGGTAAACAGTCCGAGTTTCTCCAACCTAACACAGTAGATAGGAGCAGGAGGAGGCCATTTGGCCCTTTGAGCCTGCTCTGCCATTCATCACGACCATGGCTGATCATCAAACTCAATAGCCTAATCCTGCTTTCTCCCCATAACCTTTGATCCCATTTGCCCCAAGTGCTTTATCTAGTCTCCTCTTGAATATATTCAATATTGTGGCATCAACTACTTCCTGCGGTAATGAATTCCATAGTCTCACCACTCTTTGGGTGAAGAAATGTCTCTTCATCTCCGTCCTAAATGGTCTACCCCGAATCCTCAGACTGTGACTCCTGGTTCTGGACTCCCCCACCATCGGGAACATCCTCCCTGCATCTCCTCTGTCTAGCTCTGTTAGAATTTTATAAGTCTCTATGAAATCCCCTCTCATTCATCTGAACTCCAGCAAAAACAATCCTAACCTAGTCAATCTCTCCTCATACATCAGTCCCGCCATCCCCGGAATCAACCTGGTAAACCTTCGCTGCACTTCCTCGAGACCAAGAACATCCTCCCTCAGAAAAGGGGACCAAAGCTACATACAAACTGTTCCTGGAAACATTCTGCAAAATCCTCTTGTATCCTTCTCAAAGACCCTCACATCTGTCCTAAAGTGTGGCGATCAGAACTGGACACCATAAGTAAGTTTATTTATTAGTCACAAGTAACACTGCAATGAAGTTCCTGTGAAAATCCCCTAATCACCACACTCCGGTGCCCTGTTAGGGTCAATGCACCTAACCAGCACGTCTTTCAGAATGTGGGAGGAAACCGGAGCACCCGGAGGAAACCCATGCAGAGACGGGGAGAACGTGCTAACTCCACACAGACAGTGATCCATGCCGGGAATCAAACCCGGGTCCCTGACACTGTGAGGCAGCAGTGCTAACCACTGTGCCGCCCATACTCTAGTCATGGCCTAACCAGAGCTTTATAAAGATTCAGCATAACTTCACTATTTTTGTATTTAATGCCTCTACTTATGAAGATCCAGATTCTCTGGGCGGGACTTCCTGGCCGCACTTGCCCCAAGGCCGGAAAATCCCACTTGATGTCAACGGACCTTTGCATGGTCCACACCTGCCCGCTATGATTCCCGTGACGGTAGGACATGAAAATTCCACCCTTTTGGCTTTGCGAACTACTCTCTCAATGTGTCCTGCCATCTTCAGATATTAACATCGAACATAGAACAGTACAGCACAGAACAGGCCCTTCGGCCCACGATGTTGTGCCGAGCTTTATCTGAAGCCAAGATCAAGCTATCCCACTCCCTATCATCCTGGTGTGCTCCATGTGTCTATCCAATAACCGCTTAAATGTTCCTAAAGTGTCTGACTCCACTATCACTGCAGGCAGTCCACTCCACACCCCAACCACTCTCTGTGTAAAGAACCAACTCCTGATATCCTTCCTGTATCTCCCACCACGAACCCTATCGTTATGCCCCCTTGTAATAGCTCCATCCACCCGAGGAAATAGTCTTTGAACGTTCACTCTATCTATCCCCTTCATCATTTCATAAACCTCTATTAAGTCTCCCCTCAGCCTCCTCCGCTCCAGAAAGAACAGCCCTAGCTCCCTCAACCTTTCCTCATAAGACCTACCCTCCAAACCAGGCAGCATCCTGGTAAATCTCCTCTGCACTCTTTCCAGCGCTTCCACATCCTTCTTATAGTGAGGTGACCAGAACTGCACACAATATTCCAAATGTGGTCTCACCAAGGTCCTGTACAGTTGCAGCATAACCCCACAGCTCTTAAACTCCAACCCTTGTTAATAAAAGCTAACACACTATAGGCCTTCTTCACAGCTCTATCCACTTGAGTGGCAACCTTTAGAGATCTGTGGATATGAACCCCAAGATCTCTGTTCCTCCACAGTCTTCAGAACCCTACCTTTGACTCTGTAATCCACATTTAAATTAGTCCTACCAAAATGAATCACCTCACATTTATCAGGGTTAAACTCCATTTGCCATTTTTCAGCCCAGCTTTGCATCCTATCTATATCTCTTTGCAGCCTACAACAGCCCTCCACCTCATCCACTACTCCACCAATCTTGGTGTCATCAGCAAATTTACTGATCCACCCTTCAGCCCCCTCCTCTAAGTCATTAATAAAAATCACAAAGAGCAGAGGACCAAGCACTGATCCCTGCGGCACTCCGCTAGCAACCTGCCTCCAATCCGAAAATTTTCCATCCACCACCACCCTCTGTCTTCGATCAGACAGCCAGTTACCTATCCAATCGGCCAACTTTCCCTCTATCCCACACCTCCTCACTTTCATCATAAGCCGACCATGGGGGACCTTATCAAACGCCTTACTAAAATCCATGTATATGACATCAACTGCCCTACCTTCATCAACACACTTAGTTACCTCCTCAAAAAATTCTATCAAATTTGTGAGGCACGACTTGCCCTTCACGAATCCGTGCTGACTATCCCGGATTAATCCGCATCTTTCTAAATGGTCGTAAATCCCATCTCTAAGGACCTTTTCCATCAATTTACCAACCACCGAAGTAAGACTAACCGGTCTATAATTACCAGGGTCATTTCTATTCCCTTTCTTAAACAGAGGAACAACATTCGCCATTCTCCAGTCCTCTGGCACCATCCCCGTGGACAGCGAGGACCCAAAGATCAAAGCCAAAGGCTCTGCAATCTCATCCCTTGCCTCCCAAAGAATCCTAGAATACATTTCATCAGGCCCAGGGGACTTATCGACCTTCAGTTTATTCAAAACTGCCAGGACATCCTCCCTCCGAACATCTATTTCCTCCAGCCTATTAGCCTGTAACACCTTCTCTTCCTCAAAAACATGGCCCCTCTCCTTGGTGAACACTGAAGAAAAGTATTCATTCATCACCTCGCCTATCTCTACTGACTCCATACACAAGTTCCCACTACTGTCCTTGACCGGCCCTAACCTCACCCTGGTCATTCTTTTATTCCTCACATAAGAGTAAAAAGCCTTGGGGTTTTCCTTGATCCGACCCGCCAAGGACTTCTCGTGTCCCCTCCTAGCTCTCCTAAGCCCCTTTTTCAGCTCGTTCCTTGCTAACTTGTAACCCTCAATCGAGCCATCTGAACCTTGTTTCCTCATCCCTACATAAACTTCCCTCTTCCTTTTCACAAGACATTCCACCTCTTTCGTGAACCATGGTTCCCTCACTCGGCCATTTCCTCCCTGCCTGACAGGGACATACCTATCAAGGACGTCCAGTATTTGTTCCTTGAAAAAGTTCCACTTTTCATTAGTTCCTTTCTCTGACATTTTCTGTTCCCAACTTATGCCCCCTAATTCTTGCCTAATCGCATCATAATTACCTCTCCCCCAATTGTAAACCTTGCCCTGCCGTATGGCCCTATCCCTCTCCATTGCAATAACAAAAGACACCGAATTGTGGTCACTATCTCCAAAGTGCTCTCCCACAACCAAATCTAACACTTGGCCCGGTTCATTTCCCAGTACCAAATCCAATGTGGCCTCACCTCTTGTCGGCCTATCCACATATTGTGTCAGGAAACCCTCCTGCACACACTGCACAAAAACTGCCCCATCCGAACTATTTGACCTACAAAGGCTCCAATCAATATTTGGAAAGTTAAAGTCCCCCATGACAACTACCCTGTGACCCCCACACATATCCATAATCTGCTTAGCAATTTCTTCCTCCACATCTCTATTACTATTTGGGGGCCTATAGTAAACTTCTAACAACGTGACCGCTCCTTTCCTATTTCTAACCTCAGCCCATATTACCTCAGTGTGCAGATCCCCCTCGAAGTGCCTTTCCGCAGCCGTTAAACTATCCTTGATGAACAATGCCACTCCTCCACCTCTTTTACCAGCTTCCCTACACTTAGTGAAACATCTATACCCCGGAACATCCAACAACCATTCCTGTCCTTGTTCTACCCACGTCTCCGTAATGGCCACAACATCGTAGTCCCAAGTACCAATCCATGCCCCAAGTTCATCTACCTTGTTCCAGATGCTCCTTGCATTGAAGTAGACACACTTCAACCCACCTTCCTGTCTACCGGTACCCACCCTTGACCCTGATACCTTCCCCAATACCTCACCACCCTCACTGACTTCTGGACTACAACTCCTTTTCCCACTCCCCTGACAAATTAGTTTAAACCCCCCTGAAGAGCCGTAACAAATTTCCCTCCTAGGATATTGGTGCCCCTCTGGTTCAGGTGCACCTCGTTCTGTTTGTACAGGTCCCACAAAGAACAAAGAACAGTACAGCACAGGAAACAGGCCCTTCGGCCCTCCAAGCCTGTGCCGCTCCTTGGTCCAACTAGACCAATCGTTTGTATCCCTCCATTCCCAGGCTGCTCATGTGACTATCCAGGTAAGTCTTAAACGATGTCAGCGTGCCTGCCTCCACCACCCTACTTGGCAGCGCATTCCAGGCCCCCACCACCCTCTGTGTAAAAAACGTCCCTCTGATGTCTGAGTTATACTTCGCCCCTCTCAGCTTGAGCCCGTGACCCCTCGTGATCGTCACCTCCGACCTGGGAAAAAGCTTCCCACTGTTCACCCTATCTATACCCTTCATAATCTTGTATACCTCTATTAGATCTCCCCTCATTCTCCGTCTTTCCAAGGAGAACAACCCCAGTCTACCCAATCTCTCCTCATAGCTAAGACCCTCCATACCAGGCAACATCCTGGTAAACCTTCTCTGCACTCTCTCCAATGCCTCCACGTCCTTCTGGTAGTGCGGCGACCAGAACTGGACGCAGTACTCCAAATGCGGCCTAACCAGCGTTCTATACAGCTGCATCATCAGACTCCAGCTTTTATACTCTATACCCCGTCCTATAAAGGCAAGCATACCATATGCCTTCTTCACCACCTTCTCCACCTGTGTTGCCACCTTCAAGGATTTGTGGACTTGCACACCTAGGTCCCTCTGTGTTTCTATACTCCTGATGACTCTGCCATTTATTGTACAACTCCTCCCTACATTATTTCTTCTAAAATGCATCACTTCGCATTTATCCGGATTAAATTCCATCTGCCACCTCTCCGCCCAATTTTCCAGCCTATCTATATCCTGCTGTATTGCCCGACAATGCTCTTCGCTATCCGCAATTCCAGCCATCTTCATGTCATCCGCAAACTTGCTGATTACACCAGTTACACCTTCTTCCAAATCATTTATATATATCACAAATAGCAGAGGTCCCAGTACAGAGCCCTGCGGAACACCACTGGTCACAGACCTCCAGCCGGAAAAAGACCCTTCGACCACTACCCTCTGTCTCCTATGGCCAAGCCAGTTCTCCACCCATCGAGCCACTTCTCCTTGTATCCCATGAGCCTTAACCTTCTTAACCAACCTGCCATGTGGGACTTTGTCAAATGCCTTGCTGAAATCCATATAGACGACATCCACGGCCCTTCCTTCATCAACCGTTTTTGTCACTTCCTCAAAAAACTCCACCAAATTTGTAAGGCACGACCTCCCTCTTACAAAACCATGCTGTCTGTCACTAATGAGATTGTTCCGTTCTAAATGCACATACATCCTGTCTCTAAGAATCCTCTCCAACAACTTCCCTACCACGGACGTCAAGCTCACCGGCCTATAATTTCCTGGGTTATCCCTGCTACCCTTCTTAAACAACGGGACCACATTCGCTATCCTCCAATCCTCAGGGACCTCACCCGTGTCCAAAGAAGCGACAAAGATTTCCGTCAGAGGCCCAGCAATTTCACCTCTCGTCTCCCCGAGCAGTCGAGGATAGATGCCATCAGGCCCTGGGGCTTTGTCAGTTTTAATGTTCCCTAAAAAACCTAACACTTCCTCTCTCGTAATGGAGATTTTCTCTAACGGGTCAACACCTCCCTCCGAGACACTCCCGGTTAACACGCCCCTCTCCTTCGTGAATACCATGCAAAGTATTCATTTAGGATCTCCCCTATTCCCTTGGGTTCTAAGCATAATTCCCCTCCTTTGTCCCTGAGAGGTCCTATTTTCTCCCTGACAACTCTTTTGTTCCTAACGTATGAATAGAATGCCTTAGGATTCTCCTTAATCCTGCCTGCCAAGAACATCTCGTGCCCTCTTTTTGCCCTTCTAACTCCCCGTTTGAGATCTTTCCTACTCTCTCTGTATTCCTCCAGAGCTCCATCTGTTTTCAGTTGCCTGGACTTAACGTACGCCTCCCTTTTCATTTTAATCAGATCCTCAATTTCCCTGGTTATCCACGGCTCTCGAATCCTACCTTTCCTATCTTTCCTTTTTACAGGCACATGCCTATCCTGCAGCCTTATCAATAGTTCCTTAAAAGACTCCCACATGCCAGACGCGGACTTACCCTCGAACATCCTCTCCCAATCAACATCCACCAATTCCTGCCTAATCCGGCTATAGTCAGCCTTCCCCCAATTTAGCACCCTGCCCGTAGGACAGCACTCATCCTTGTCCATTACTATCCTAAAGTTAACAGAGTTGTGGTCACTATTTGCCACCTGTTCCCCTACCGAAACTTTGACGACCTGACCGGGCTCATTTCCCAGAACTAGGTCCAGTATAGCCCCCTCTCTAGTCGGGCTATCTACATACTGTTCCAAAGAACCTTCCAGTACGCATTTTACAAATTCCTCCCCGTCCGGTCCCCCAGCTCTAAGCACTTTCCAGTCTGTGCCAGGGAAATTAAAGTCCCCCACTACAACAACCCTATTTTTTCTGCACCTATCCAGAATCTCCTGACATATCCTTTCCTCCACTTCCCGTGGGCTGTTGAGTGGTCTGTAGTACACCCCCAGCATAGTGACTGCACCCTTCCTGTTTCTGAGTTCCACCCACAGCGACTCAGTACATGACCCCTCTAAGTTGTCTACCCTCTGCACCGCGGTAATATGCTCCTTAACTAATATCGCTACTCCCCCACCTTTTTTAGCCCCTCCTCTGTCTCGCCTAAAACACTGATACCCCGGAATATTCAGCTGCCAGTCCTGTCCTTCTTTTAACCAAGTTTCCGTCACCGCAACCACATCCAAATTCCGCACAAGCATTAAGGCCCTAAGTTCGTCTGTTTTACCCGTTACACTCCTCGCATTGAAGCAGATGCACTCCAGACCTCCAGGCCCAGTCAGGTCCTCCTCCTCCAGAGTGCTCCTCTTCTTAGCTAGCCTTGCCCTGGCCCCCAGCTCGACCCCAGCCTCAGTATTTACTGACCTCCTGTTTTGTTCCCCACCCCCCTGCCACACTAGTTTAAATCCTGCCGAAACACTCGAGCAAAACTCCCAGCCAGGATATTTGCTCCCTTCCAGTTAAGGTGTAACCCATCCTTTCTGTACAGTTGCCATCCTGACTTGAAGATTTCCCAGTTATCTATGAATTTAAAACCCTCCCTCTTGCACCAGTCCTTTAGCCACGCGTTCAACTGTAGAATCTCCCTGTTCCGAGCCTCACTTGCACTAGGCACCGGGAGCAGTCCAGAGATTGCTACACTGGAGGTCTTACTTTTTAGCCTAGCACCCAACTCCCTGAATTTCTCTCGTATGACCCCCCTGCTCTTCCTACCTACATCATTTCCCCCAATGTGTACAATCACATCCGTTTGACTACCTTCCTTTTTAAATATGCTTCCTACCCTCTCGGAGACATC